>NC_040040.1:1036081-1336081 GCF_003713205.1 Coffea eugenioides | reverse complement strand
TAACCAACTAGTACTTCTTCCAATGATTTTCCTACTTTGACTGCCGTTGTCACTTGAATGAATTCTTAGGCCCTTTTCGTTGAATTGAATCTCCAAAGTTATTTGTTTTTTGTCCTTCCGAATTTACTAAAATACCCCTCGCCGTTTCTCATCTCTGCCCTCTCTGGCTGGTTTGCCCTACTTTATGGCAAATCTAATATTATTGTTATAATTTTATTGACCCCAAATTAAAAAAAAAAAATTTACTGTTATCATTCGTACAAGATAGTCATTGCCCTAAAAATTTATCCAAAAATACACACATGGGACAAAAATCCCAAAATATTTAAAACGCTTACATTATGTGTGTTTTGGACAAGAAACTATTTGAAATCATTAGTGTAATATTTTTTACAATATGATATATGTGAAACAAAAAAATAATTGAGAAGGTAAAAATATGTATTAGAAAGTCCATTATAATGCAAGTAAATTAGCTATTTTCTCAATCGACCTCAATCTCCCTTTCTGTACTCCATACCCTATCTTCTGCTCCCCCTCCCCTTCTCTTTTCCCATGAAATTTCCTTTTCCATTGCCTATTCTCTCTCTTCTTCTTATTTTTTCCATCACCACTTCTTTCCTCCTTCTTTTCTATCTCCTCTTATCCTCTTTTATCCTAGTTTGCTATGAGAATAGATCATCATTGACTTGGCCATGCAACCCGATTGTGAAGGATAAGAGCAATGGGTGAAGTAAAAATAAAGGGTAGGAGAAGAGGTGGGAAAACAAGGGAAGGGATGGAAGGGTGCGAATGGAACAATCAAGGGAAAAGAGAGATGGCAAGGTATTAGAAGTCCGTTTGGATTCACTTGTTTTTCAAAAATTAATTTTTTAAATACAATATTATAGTTATATATGAATAAAACAACTCCAAAACACCTCATTCATACAATATATAAAAAAACAACTCACAAATATACAAAAAAAATTAAAGAAAATAAATTCTATAACATCTTTCACCTATTATCACCATTCACCGCCAGTCCCACCCATCACTGCTACAACCCCCTCCTTCTTCTTTTCTCCTCTCTCTCATTCATCATCTTCTATTCCCCTTCCCTTTCTCTTCCATGCCACCCCCGTCCCTCCCTTTTCTCCCTCCCTTGATTTGGCTTCAACTAGATGGTGATAGGGAAGAGGGTAGGAAAGGGGCCAGATTGGGGTATGTTGACCTTGGTCGATCAATCCTTGGTTTTGATGATTAACAAACTAAAATGTAGATTTGGGCTAATGTTTTTATGTGAGCAATTTGTTAGAACAGATTCTTGTGGCACAAAAGAAGAAGCAAAAACAGGGCACTCATGTGGGACGTCCGAAAGGAAGCTATCGGACGTCCGAAAGGATGAAGAACATCAAGAAGGAAACTCTGTCGGACGCTCGTGAGGAAGCATCGGACGTCCGGAAGGATCGGACGCACGCATCGGACGCACATCGATCGCATCGGACGTCCGAGAAATTTCGCAAAGATTTGATGACTCTCTGACGACGTTCGGACGCATGGTTCGGACGTCCGACAGGTGGTTTGGACGCAGGGTTCGGACGTTCGACAGGTGGTTCGGACGTCCGACAGGCCAACGGCTAGTTTTGACAGCATTTAATATTTGACCGTTGGAGAGCCTTTTGGAGCCATTTCTCACCTTCTATAAACACCCCAAAGCACAAGAAGACAAAAGACTTTTGCCAACACAAAATACAAGCTTACAAGTGAGATTTTTGAGTAGAAAGATTCTTTGTTGGTTGTATAAGGGGTTGGGGAAGTTGGGTTGTGAGGTTGCTCAAGTGAAGGTTATTCTCTAGGAGGAGTAAAACCTTGGTGAAGGTGAACCTATCACTTGAAGTGGTAAAACCTTGGTGAAGGTTGCCTCATTTGTATAAAATAGTTCTTAATTGGGTGAGTGATCTTTCAAGTGTAGGCTGTTGAGGGTTAACTAGAATTGTTGTAAAACTCCTTGGCTCAACCAAAGTGTGTTTGGGGTGAGGAAGGAGTGAGCCTTCACTTGTACATCTTGGTTAGCATCGCCATCTATTGAAGAGGCTATTGGATTGATATTTGGTTTGCATTTCTTATCTTTTCTCTTTAATTAAGTTTTCTTTATTGTGCTTAAATTTGATATATCTTTGTGCATCATTGTGAAATTGTTTGTACTCATTGGATTGCACCGGGCACTTACAGGGTAATTTGCTAATTTGTTATTAAACTCAAATGAAGATTTGTTAAAAACCTCACTTGGTTTAGGGTTTAGGGAAATACAGCAAAAGTGAGACTGGAAGATGGAACTAAATTTGTAACTACCGGTGAAAATGAGAGGACATTAGAAAGGCTTAATCACGTATTGTTCCCTTGTAATTAAATGTTAGTAGTAAATTCCCTCTATATTCATAAAATCTACAAATTACTATGTGATGATAATAGTGTAATGTATTTGGATAATAAAATGATGGGTTAATTCCACTTTGTCCCCTCAAACTTTGGACGATTACCCACTTCAGTCCCTAAACTTCAAAATGGGATACTTAAGTCCCTAAACTTATAAAATGGGACACTTAAATCCCTAAACCCTTATAAAATGGGACACTTCGACCACCAACGGCATTCAGAATTTGTTAACAATTTTCCTTAAGTGAGAGGTATTTATAAGTTTAGGAACTTAAGTGTCCCATTTTGAAGTTTAGGGACTGAAGTGGGTAATCGTCCAAAGTTTGAGGGGACAAAGTGGTATTAACCCTAAAATGATAATTATGTCTTTATTGTTAGAAGGGAAAATCGCCAATTTAGTCCCTAAACTTTTTTTTTCCGTCAATTTAGTCCCTATATATTATTTCTAGCCAATTGGATCCCTAAACCTATATATCGGTTCCAATCAAGGATCTTTGCAGCGGCGCCACCGTATAATTTCCATTAGGTTCATAATCGTGCAATACAAAAGGGGCATTTTAGGGAATTCCATTCTGGCGCCTTTTCCAATTAAAAAGTAAACGAAACAAGTCTGCGATAAATACACACCCAAAAATCCAAAATGAAAACAAAAAATGTCTTGGACAAAATCCAGGGCTTGAGTCGATGATCTGCTAAATAAAATCAAAGCAAATCGTGTTAAATAAGGAATCGGAGGGCATAAGAAAGCAAATGATGGAGGCAGTGGGGGACAATATGCAGGAAAGGAGCAATGTTGAGGAGAGGAAGTCAAGAAAAGCAAGTAAGTTTAAGGACTATAATGCTGTCTGTTTTGTTAAGTTAATAGCATAATCATGGTTGGTGGGGTTATCTTATGTTAACTAGCAAACATTTTACTGCAACTGATGGTCGGGAATTTGTTTAGGTTATTTTTTTTGTCGTTGTTTGTAGAGATGGGTTCATGTGGTCCCTATCCCTTAAGTTTAATGTGTAATGTTGCTTTCATGTTGTGAAAAAGGTAGACAATGGTACCCTAAATCATGTGCTTGTAAACTACTAGATTGTGGTGTAAATTAATTTAATTTGTTTGAAAATGAAACAGGTGCTGAGTCGGCTGAGTTTACTCTGTATGTCTACTATGGTGGGGCATATTTTGAAAAACCAGAAACAAAATATTTGGGTGGTAGCATGGAGCTTTTTGAGGGGGTTTTGGCCGAAAAAATTAATATGGCTGCTGTCAGAGGTTTTGGCTACTTACTTGGGTGTCATGCAGATGCTAACTATAGGTATAGAATCCCAACTGAAAATGGTGGGTTGAGACTTAGGCAGATAGATGGTGAAGATGATGTAATAGACATGGTTGCCATAGGTAAACAAACTGGAAAAGTTGAAGTTTATGTTGTATATGACTTTCATATTAGATCCATAGATCTTGGTTTGAAGAACTCCTCACCTGTTGAAAGTGAAACTAAGAAGGAAAATGAGGATTTATGGAATGTGGACATCACATTTGATGACTTCATTGGGAATGAAGAACTTCCAGTTCATGTTCCCGTCCAAGAATTGAACAATGGTAAACGGAGAGGTCCTGAAACTGAAGAAGAGGATGGTGCTGAGGCTAAAAATGAGGCAGAATCTGAGTCAGGTGATGATGGTGAAGGATTTTATGATAGTGACTACGATTTTAGTAAAGATGAGGATGACATAATATTTAATCATTGTAGTACTACTGTTGACAATGCAATTGATGGCCAGAATGTCATATGTAATGTTGGTGTTGGAGGGAAAGCTGGTATACCAAATGCTGAAGAGAAGAAAGTACCAGTACAATCACATAGGCAAGAACAAGCAAAAGTAAAAGAAAGTCTTGCTGCTGACTTGCATTTTGATGTTTATGACGGGGACCAAATTCCTGTCCAAGAGGAATCAGATTCCATAAACACAGAGGAGTTACACAGTTGCCATGATTCCTCAGATGAAAACACTTCAAGAAGTAAGCCGAAATATGTGAGATTTAGGCCAGAAGTTGACATGCAGAAACCTAAATTGTTTGTTGGTTTACTGTTTGACACAAAGATGCTCTTTAAGAGAGCTGTTGAATTATATTCTGTGCAGTGGGGTAAGGAGCATACTTGGGAGAAAAATGACCATAAAAGAATCAGGGCAAAATGCAAGAATAAACAATGCATGTGGTTTACTTATGCTGCAAAAGAACCAGATTCTGATGCATTCGTAATTAGAACAATGGGACCACAACATCAGTGTGGTAGAACTTTCCATCACAAACATGCGAACTCTGGTTTTTTGGCTAGATATTACATGGAGTTTTTGCGCATGAATAGAAAAGTTACAGTTGGTGCATTTAAAGAGAAGGTGCATAAGGAGTTGAATGTGAATATCACAAAGGATCAAGTTTACAAGACCTTTGCAAAAGCCAAAATCCTGATTCAAGGGAAGTATCAGCAACAATACACAAGGATTTCGGACTACTGTGAGGAATTATTGAACTCAAATCCAGGTTCCACAGTGCATGTCGAGACAGAGGTTGATGAGGATAGTGGAAAAGAAAGATTCCAGAGGTTGTATATTTGTTTTGCAGCCTTGAAAAAAGGTTTTAAGGAAGGTTGCCGCCCTATACTTGGTGTTGATGGCTGCCACCTATGAGGACCACACCCGGGAGTACTCTTGACTGCTGTAGGTCTTGATGCTAATGATTGCATCTATCCTATTGCCTATGCAATTGTGGAGACTGAAAACAAGATGTCTTGGAAATGGTTCATCGAGTTCTTAAAGTTTGATCTTAAAATCCATGACCAGAAAAGATGGACATTTATTAGTGACAGGCAAAAGGTGAACATTTATGTTTTCTAATAATACTACTGTTGCAAAAAAATGTGAGTTTATACTAATTTGTGAACTTTTTTTTTTTGTAATTTCAACATCAGGGATTGGGTTCTGCAATCCAAGAAATTCTTCCAGGAGTGGAGCACAGACATTGCGTTAGACATCTACGCAACAATTTTAAGAAGCACCATCCTGGTGAAACTATTAAGGGAATGTTTTGGACATGTGCAAGGAGCTCATATGTTAATAAGTTTGAAGCTGAAATGGAGGGATTGAGGCAATATGATGAGAGTGCATACCAATGGCTGGTTGATAACACATCACCCAACCATTGGTCAAGGTCATATTTTAGGACTACTTGCAAGTGTGACATACTTCTTAATAATGTATGTGAGAGCTTTAATTCTGTGATATTAGAGGCAAGAGAAAAGCTCATCCTTGGTATGTTAGAAAATATTAGGATATACCTGATGGAAAGATTGAGAACAAAAAGAGAGTGGATGAGAAAAAGAAATGATGTTATCTGTCCAAAAATTCAAAAAAAACTTGAAAAGATTAAGGAGGACTCTAGATCAAGTATTGCTAGGTGGTCTGATGAATCCAGATTTGAGGTGACACCTATTTATGGGAGTACATTTGTTGTTGATTTAAAGGCAATGACTTGTACATGCAGAAAGTGGGAGTTGACTGGTTTACCTTGCTCTCATGCTGTTGGTTGCATTGCATTGACTGGAGCTGCACCAGAAAGTCTAGTGCACCAATGTTATTCTAGAGATGCTTATCTGAAAGCTTATGAGCCAGCTATTGGTCCAATTAATGGACCTAATAACTGGAAGAGATCTAAAAACGTCCCTATGTGTGCACCAAAGAAGTTGAAGCTGCCTGGAAGGCCTAAAAAGGCAAGAAGGAGAGAATCTGATGAGCCAAGGCCTGATTCTAGAGGTTGTACAAAGCTATCCAGGAAGGGTGTCACACGGATGACTTGCTCAAAGTGTCATCAGAAGGGTCACACTAAAAGAAAATGCCAACTGAATGTTAAAGGAGATAACAGCAGTGAAAGAAGACCACCTTTGAACATTAACAAGTGCTCAAAGTGTAAGGTGCTTGGTCACAATGCTAGAACCTGCCCAATGGTTGCCAAAGGAGAAGAAGATATTGATCATGTTTCTGGTATGGATCAAGACGATGCTGATCATGTTTCTGGTATGGTTCAAGAAGATGTTGATCATGTTTCTGGTATAGTTCAAGAAGATGATAATCATATTTCTGGTATGGTGCAAGAAGATGCTGATCATGTTTCTGGTAAGGTTCAAGTGTAATGAAGTTCATTCAGTTCTTTCTTTTCTTGGATTAGTAATACTTTTGTTGTTGTTTATTTGGTTTTGGTTATTTAATGAAGTGCAAGCTACTGAAATTGCTGAAGAAATTGATGTACAACTCAGTGCACCGACTAAAAGCTCACAGAGGCCAAAGAAAAGGACTATGTGTTGTTATTTTTGTCATATTCCAGGCCAGAGCAAACGTACTTGCACTTGTAGTCAAGCACAATCTTGGCGAAAAAGGATGGCTGTTGTGAGTAGAAGAAAACTCAGAGTGAGTTTTTTACTTACTATTGTTACTATTGTTGTGAGTAGAAGGATGGTTGTTTCAGTGTTACTATTGTTCTTGTGTTTCTCACTAGACATGCATTTATAGGCTCATAGGATACTTGATGAGCAAGATGACCAGTGAAGAAGAATGGAATTGATGTCTGCTGACGTAGTTGCAAGCTGGAGATGTTCTACTTTGTTTGCTGCTGAAGATATATAGATGGAAAGCTGTCTTTTGTCCAATTTTGTATCCATCTGAAAGCTTTTGTACTAGCTTTCTTTTGTCCACTTTTGTATCTACTCTGGTTTTGTGGTCCTTAATCAACAACCGAACCTAGTTCTTTTGGCTGGTAGGACTTGGATTACTTTTGAGAATTGTACAGCTGAAATCAGTTATATACTTTTGGGAAATTGATTACTTTTGCTAGAAATTGATATATCAGTTGTTGATTATATATTGCATTGTTCCAATTGAAGATGTTCGTATTAGCCGATGACTATATATTGCATTCATTCAAGCAATGGTCATCACTTCTGCAATATTTTTAAGTTGATGAATATATATTGCATTCATTCAAGCAATGGTCATCACTTCTGCAATTTTTTTAAGCTGATGACTATATATTGCATTCATTCAAGCAATGGTCATCACTTATGCAATTCACTCAAGTTGATGACTACATATGACTCGACTGAGCAACAATTTTTTAATGGCCATCACTTCTGCAATTCTTCCACTTCAGTCAACATTGTCAGCATAACATTGAACTTGTCACAGAAACTTACATGAGCAATCCAGATGCAAAACAGAGTAATAACAAATCCAGAAGCAAAACAGAGTCAAACATAGATGAAAACTCAATTGTATTTACTTCATTTTAAAGTACAGATGAACCATACAATTCCATACATTCTTCAAAACTACTGCAACATCTTCAATTCCAGCAAACCTTGTTTCTTCCTTTCCTTGCCTCCAAGTACAAAAACAAGTAAAACGCCAAAACAGATACAAATTATAAACAATATTTTCACTTTTGCCTTCAACTTGTTCATTTCAATCAATAATGCTGCGTTTTCTCTCTCAACACTTCTCAGGTCCCTTAAAAGTGCACCCATTATATTTTTCATCTTTTGGGGTATGGGTGGATCATACCACAAAAAAAATCTGCAAGCACCACGTTTCTGCATTTACCACCATTTCATAGTTAAAAGACAAGAAATATTTTAACAAATTCTAAACTTTATGCACATACAAAAAAATTACCCCATAATTTCTGCAACCATGAAACCTTCTTGATGGATTTGCCTCTGTCCAAGCAGTCACAATTCGGCATTGTTCTTGGCAATAGCATCGCACGATGTTGTCTCCACTGTAGTATTTCTCGTTTCCTTCATAAATCGAGTTTCCTGTTTCTGAACCATTTGATCCTTTGACGGTGTTAATAAATTGATCACTGGCTGAGCTTGAGGATGCTTTGTCCCAATTCTTTCTCGAATGCATTGAATTACAGTGCTTTTTCTACGCGGGTCTGCAAAAATTGGACAGCTCTCTTTGGTGCAAGAGAGGTAGTACCTAGATTTGGGCTTTACATCGATTTACTTTTTAATTGGAAAAGGCGCCAGAATGGAATTCCCTAAAATGCCCCTTTTGTATTGCACGATTATGAACCTAATGGAAATTATACGGTGGCGCCGCTGCAAAGATCCTTGATTGGAACCGATATATAGGTTTAGGGATCCAATTGGCTAGAAATAATATATAGGGACTAAATTGACGGAAAAAAAAAGTTTAGGGACTAAATTGGCGATTTTCCCTTGTTAGAATATAGTCAAATGATCATTCAAAATTTTCTTTTTCTTCTTCTTGTTTTCTTTCTTATTGTTTAAATTTCCTTTTATTCTTTCTCAATTCCTACTATAAAGTTCTGATTCTGATAACAATGTGCTAAAAAATTTCTTATGGAAAAATTTAATTATCATAAGAAATTTAATTCCTGGTATGCATTTATTGATATTCGATGTAAAAAATAGGAATAATGACACTTTGCCCTTCTCAATAACAAAAGATAAGTACTTTATCCAACTAGGAATATTTTGTTTGGTGTTTTATCAAAGAGAAAATGACGTGACAAGGGTTTCGTTTGAAAACAAAAGAAAAAAGAAAAAGAAGCAAAATGACTGAATTATGTTTGTCGACAAGTCTACCTTTTTTTTCATTGATAACCAACATCATTTATTTCCCAAGTATAAAGGAACATAGATTTTTTTTTTTTCAGAACAAAAGATCAACAATATCACAAATAAATAAATAAAAGAAGTTGAACAGTCAGAAATGTTCATAAGTCCGGTACTCGGCCCACGAAGCAAAATTTATTTAGATGAATATATAAGATGATGGTTATGCGATAATTATTAGTTTTAATGATGACCAAATAATGAAGTTATAGATTTTTAGTTAGTTTTTAATTATGCATTATTAAAATTATTTTTTAGAGAATATACTGACTATTCGACCATGTGGGCATCGTGATTTTGTGTCGAACTACAAGAATCGAATCAGTTCTCACAATTTTGGTGCGGGGGTCGGGCACCTGACTCGTAAACACTCCAAACTGTTCTGCTATTTTTTGTTTACTTCTTGTGATATTGTTGATCCTTTGTTCAAAAGAAAGTCTATATTTCTTTATAGATGGGAAATGTATTACTATTAGTTATCAATGGCAGAAAGGGTAGACTAGTTAACAAACCAAACTATTTGTTACGTCTTTTTTTTTTTTATTTTTAAAGTCTGATAAAATACCAAATGAAATATTTCTAATTGAATTTGTTTGGATTGAGCATTATTTACCCAGTTTTATTTGCTTACATCATCATTACAATTTCCAATACACCTTTTTATCTTCCCAATTACCTTTTTATCTCACATACATCACATCATAAAAAATGCTACAGTAAAAATATCTCAAATAATCCCAAATAACTTACAATCCAAACAAACCTAGGAGGCCCCCCGGGCGCCGGGGGGAGTGAAGAAGCTTCAGATAAATATTTTACTTATATTAGCAGCATAATACGGTCTCGTAGGCACCAATATTTTTACTTAGTTTTACAACGTTATTATTATTTTTTTATGAAATAACTAATTCATTTTTTTCTTATAAATATAAAAAAAAATTCGAAAGAAAGATGTTGTTGAAAGAGATGCCAAAAATGGTGAATTGAGGGGGAAGGGTTAGTGTGTCACTGTGCTGGGGCGGGTGGTCCCACCCTGGGGGCTTGGTTGGTTTGACCACTGCCGCTTTGCCCACAATTCCTACGACTCTCTCTCTCTCTCTCATAACTTCGCCAACCTTTTGCTTTATCAGCAAAAAAAAAAAAAAAAAGAAAAAGAAAAATCGCTTTGTTCCTTTCCTCATCCTACACCAGCACTAGCAGACTAGTCTAGTTAGTATTTCATTGAGATAGAGAAATTTTGCTCCCCACCCAAAAAATTCCAAAATCAAAGCCCTCGAAATTTATCATCAAGATTGGATTTTTTCTCCTTTCTTTCACAAATCGGGAGGTTTGAGATTAGAAAATGGAGATCTAGTCTACTTCGGTTCAAACTGTCCTCAAAGATCAGCTCAATTTTTGGAGGAAGGGATCATTTGTCTCCACCCCAAGGTTTGCTTTGGATATGCTATCTACTAGTACTACTTACTTGTATCTATTTCTTCCCTCATTTGTTTGGATTCTTTCTTGTCTTTTTTTTTTTTTTTGGGTTCTCTTGAATTTTTGGGCACTTGGATTCATGTCTGCTCTCGCTATGCTAGCCCCTTAGGAAAGCCGCAATTTTCACCCAGGAGATAACAAAAATAGCAGTAATACTATGACTCTGTTCTTTTTCTCTATTATCCACCCATCTTTTCGCTTTCCTAGATTGAAATTTTAGTCATTGAAATGCTACTATATTGTTTAACTGCCTGCTTGTTTGTTGGAATACTATTACTCTTTCCCTGCCAAGGTTGTTTTTTGGACTTTCTGAATCCGGGGGTTCTCTCTCTGTCTCTCTTTTATTTGTATATGTTGCCATCTGAATCTGGGGATCATCGGTTTATAACTGGTAGTAGCCTACCGAACGAGTACATCCCGTTACCTCCGTGTATGCCTATTTGTACAAATTATGTTGAACTGAATTTTAGGACGATCACGCATCTGAAAACCAGTGGTGACATTTTTTAAGCGGGAAACACTCACTATTCCATTTGCTTCAACATATCGTAGTCCTCTCTGGTTTATCACATTCTTCTTTTTTCTTCACTTCCTTATCCCTTTTTATGGGAAGGACATGGTGAATTCCTAATCTGAACACCATCTTTGTTTGCCTAATTATTCTTTGCATTTTGCCCCCATGCAAGTGCCATTCGGCTGTGGATATCCATTCTCTTAGTAATTTGATATGATTGTAACAGACATACAGAGCCATGTGGCATAGTATTGTGCCTTAATCGTATCTATCGGTTCATTTGGCTGGAAACAGATAAAACCTGGATTAGTTCTTTCTCCGCAACATGGGTTGTTTCACAGTTCTGAAGAGCAAAAAGAAAAAGATGGAGCAGATCAATTACTCCATCAAATCCATCCATTCTCAGGAACATTCACCTACGACTTTGCCTGAACCGCAAAAGCATACGAGGTCATTGCAATCTGCACCTCCAAGTTTCAGAACTAGAGTAAAACCTGTCCAATCCAATACCAAGCAAACCAACAGTAGGATGCGAGCTTTATCTGCCCCTTCAAGCCTTGTTGTGGCTGAAGATACCCTGATATCAAATGAATGTGAAGAAGTAGATGAATCCAAGAGTCGCGTTGGATCTAAGAAAGAATACCAGCCAGCAAGTCCTCAACCTCTTCCTCTTCCGTCACCTCAGATTGCTGTAGCTTTGAAAACTATGGCAAGCTTTAAAGGGGGAAATGCCAGTGGTCCTCTAAATGCCTCTGGACCCTTGCCTTTGCCCCCAACTCCACCTCCAACAATGTCCCCTTCAGGACCCCTAAGAAATTTTTCGTACAAAGAATTAGCTGTTGCTTGCCATAATTTCTCTCCTGAGTTATGCATGTCAGAAGGGCTTTCTTCAGTGATCTACAGAGCCTCTTTTGGGGAAGAGGCTACTGCCTCCAAAAAGCTTGAAGCCACAATCACCCGCCTTCACCCCTCTAATCAGGTAGTACATGGTTGTTCATCTCTTCTTTGTTTTTTCCTTTTCCATGGTCATAGCTGATTTTTACTTTACATTATGCTTCTGGTTCAAAATCAGTTCTTTGGTTCCCCACTTAAGTTTGTTGACATGCTTTTATTGGAGGGCTGCTCCACAGTCGTAAGTCCAGTGAATACCTAACCAAGTGATCGTCAAGTGTATGCATGTACACTTGATATGTGACATTTAGTTTGGCAAAACAGCTCTTTTAGCTTTTTTTTTTGGTTGGGGGGGGGGAGGTTGTTGGAGGGGGGGATATTATGAATTTCAATACACCTTCACTGTCAGCTTTTGCATAACTTCAATATCAAAATTGGTTTTCCAGGGCTTAAAGGAATTTGTCAATGAGGTGAATACTCTTACCTCTTTGCAACACCCCTATCTTTGTAAGCTGCTTGGTTATCATGCGCGTGAAGGATCAGAACACAGGATGTTGGTTTATGAAAGACTTTTCCATGGAAGCTTGGACCGGCTTTTACATGGGAGATCAGATGGTCCTCCGATTGACTGGAATGCCAGGATGAAAGTTGCTTTATGTGCTGCACAAGGTCTCACATTCTTGCATGAAGAAGGGCCTTTCCAGGTACCGAAAATTTATGTCAGAAGAAGACATAGGAACCAGGAAATTTGGCACTAAAAGGAACTTTTTTCTTAAGCTTCTGGTGTTAATATAAGTATATAACTTCAGTTTTAAGTGTCATACTATATCCTTCTATCGGTCTTAGAAGTATCCTAATTTAAGTTTAAATATTGGATTAATCTACTATACACTAACAGTGTATACACTTTCATTATTGGATGCATGACACGTAATCTGAATTTGAATTTGAAATTCAAATTTTGCATGTGTGTCGTGCATCCAAACATGATAGTGTATATAAGATTAACTCTTAAATATTTATCCCTGTCATGATATGCAGTAATTAATTCTGTTTACTTCATGCCTTCCTTTAATTGGCAGGCTATGTTCCATGAATTTTCAACTGCCAATGTACAGATTGACAAGGATTTTAGTGCAAAGTTGTCAGGATATGGGTGCATTAGCCACATCCCTGAGACAGACATCTCAAGTAGTAATTCAGTAAGCAATGCTATTCTTCATGCTAATGGTTTCTTTTTGTCATTTCTTCCCTGTTCATCTTCTCCCTGTCCACTTTTTACTTTTTTCTTTTTTTTTTTTTAAATAAATATTGGACTTCCCAATTTTTGTTTTGTTCGAATGGTTAAATTGGACGAGTTTGATTTAAGTCATCTTATTAAAGATAGACAAGCTGTATTGAATATTCAAGTTCTAGTTGTTCCCATATTGGTTTGGGTATAGTTTTTTGAAACTAGTAGTAAGGAAAATAAATTGCTACTGAAGATAGAAAAATCAAATCAAAATTCAGGGAAAACTCCCAAAGTTTGGTGGGCATGACATGGTGAGTTACTAAAGAATACTTTAACTTTATGATATTGACCTCAAAAGGTGAATGTTTTGTTAAATTGATTTATGCTTTTGCAAGGTTATATTATCCAGAATTCTAACTCAGCGGTGAACATATTTGATTCATTTTTGGTTTCATTTGTTTGGAACTCCTTGCTTGTGGTCTTTACCAATTCTAGACTGTTAATTTTGGCCTCATTATCCATCCACTCAGGCACTGGCAAATCTTTCACTGGAGACACTAGAGAGGGGGCTGCTGACTCCTAAGAGCAACGTTTGGAGTTTTGGGATTTTGCTGCTTGAATTGCTTACAGGAAGAAAAAACCTCGACAGTCGTCGTCCAAAGGAGGAAAGAAACTTAGTAAAATGGAGTAGGCCTTTCCTAGCTGATGATTGCAGACTCTCACTGATCATGGACCCTCATCTCAAAGGTCGGTTCCCATCCAAAGCTGTAAGGACTGTGGCTGATATTGCTCAAAAATGTCTTCAGAAGGATCCATCTGTGAGGCCCACCATGAGGATTGTTGTGGAGCATCTCAAGACTATTCAAGATATGAAACATACTTCTAGGTTTCCATTGCAAGAGCCTGGGGCAGTTAGTGGAAAACACATATCTAGATCACCTAGCCTTAATGGAATCGTTATGCCGGTGCCCAGGTCAACTTCTTATCCATCTCCCCCAGCAACCAGGCCATCAATTTCGCTGACTACGCCAATTGTGTTGCCTTCATCTCTTCTTCCGCGAACTTGTTCCTCCGCTCTCTCCTTGGATGAAGTTGATCAGCAGGAACGCCAGAAGTCATCATCCTCAACTGTTCCAAGGTCCAGCGTGGAAGGATTTTGAATGTTAATAGAGAGCATTTTTTTTTTTCATTTTTTAGGTATATGAGTAGTAGTTTACAAGATATATAGAAGATAAAAGATGTGTCTGCTCTTCTTCCCGTTCCTCCAGAACATGAGGTGGGGGGATGATTTTTTGTAGATAAAAAAATGTCTTGTTATAATGGCATTCTCTTCCTTTGCGGTATTTGTTGTGACCAAGATGCAAATGACTTATCCCACATTGCTTCATTCCATTTCCTTTGCGGTGACTCAAGACTGCCCCATCAGCTTAGTTGAAAATTTTCAGGTGGATGTTACAGGAAAATGATACCTAGTGAAAATATAATACAAACTACAGGGTTCAAGATTTCTACTTCCAGGACTTTTTCCAGCCCATACTCTGTATGTGCACCCAAGCATGGAGATACACGTATACTGTAAAACGACGAGCTTGATTCAATGTTTGTGTTTCACATTATAAGAGCTACAGCAATATAACCAATCAGAATTTGGTGGTAACTAGGAAAACTGAAACAACGGCAGTCCACACTGACAGAACAATGAAATAAATTTCATTGTTCAATTGTACGACTGTAGATGTCATCAGCTCAGCGTTCTCACTTTTGGCTCGATGAATTATTTATTTTTCAATAAATAAAAGCACAAATTGTTCAAAGTTTTATATCCCGCATCCAGCACTCTTCATGATTTCTTTCATGAGTTGATGCGAATCTAAAATGCACATCTATGATATACAGAAACAAGCACCATAATTAAAGCATCTTCAGCTAAAATGCTCAAACACAAAACAAACTATGCTACCATCAACTAGTTGCTAGGTACAAACTTTGAGGATATCTTTTTCTCATTTGTTTCTTTCTTCTTTTTTGATTTTTTTCTGTTTCAGAACCTTTCAGAAGCCAGACAGCTTAGGCGATGGGTCAAAAGGTACAAATATGAAAAATATCATGAAGGATCATTTCCAGCTTGATCTGTTTCTGAAAGTTCCTCTTTTACTTCTTGCTCCTGTATCTCGTGAGAAAGACACTGGTCCTCATCAAATTGTACCTCACTCTCTCTAGTAACTTGTGGGAGGAGCACATTAGACCCTGAACTCACTCGTTGATCAGAAACCAAGCTTGTAAGACCATTCTGCTTTAGATAGGTTTGCAAAGGTAGACTGGCTTCTTGGAGAAGACTCACCATGCTGACACGGGATGAACTCTGCTGCAAATTTTCACGGTCTGGATGACAATTCAAGTCTAATTGCTCTTTTCCAATTTCCTCAAGTTTTTCTGACTGCTTGTTGCTTTGGCTTAGAAATTCAGATTCGCTCCCTAGTCTCTTGTGATTCTCCAGAGAATCATGTGGTATAACCAGTTGTTGGTAGCTCTCAACTTCTGCTTCTTCCTTGGAAACCCAATCAAACTTGTTCCTTTGTGCGATTTCTGCTTCTCGTTCTGATTGACGCTTCTTTTTGCGCATCATTAGGGTCTTAAAGCGTCGCTTTACAGTCATGCAGACATTGCATGTACATGTGGGCTTGTGTTTACCCTTGCCACTAGGAGGCTGAATGCAGACAATGCAAGAGCAGCCAGGACGATGCCTGGGGTGCTTTGTAGTTGTTGCAATTGATGCAGCAGACGTCCCACTTGTATCACCACGAACAGCCTTAGAATTTCCCAAACCATCTGGATCAGAGGATTCATGCTCATGGGCTGACTTAAGGCCTGACGCAATTTTCTGCTTTTTGTGTTCTATAAAATAGGAGATGAGCACAATAAGTCTCTCAACAATCCTATACATAATACATTTAAGTAGACTACATCTCAGAGAGAGAATTCACCCTTGCTCATTTTCAGAAGACTCTCAAGCTCATGGGGACTCAGGTCCTCTGGTCCAGAACATGATGGCCTGTTAAATTGAAGAGAAGATTAATGTTTACTCAAAAAAAAGCTTTTGAGAACCTCCCCTTCCCACTCATAAGGCTTGAAGTCCCCCTTCAAGAGAGAGAGAAAGGAATTGTATTCGAAAAACAAAAACCTGCTTAGAGCCCAGGTGTGTTCCTGACATGTCCACTTAGGAGGGAGAAGAACATTAACTGGCAGCCTTCTCCATTTTAAGCAACTATCACATTGAGCCCATTGCTCCTGCTCCCTAGATTGATACAATAACCCAGAGGATCAGCATTCCTATCTAATAAAGCCATGGATGCAACTTCTATTGAATATGACATCGAGAGAACTAATTGGTAGTGCAAGCTCGCAGGCACACCTGCATATTTTTTTTATGAAAAAGATAATGAAGAAGTGACTCCTTTATCATTTCTGCATGGCAAAGCATGATAGCAGATGCAATTAACACCATGGTCCAGCACTAAACTTATCTCTGGTTTATTGTGTCTGAAAAAATTGCCAGTAAAGCATAAGATCAACACCAGCTACCACTCCTTTTTGCCTATTTTTACTACTAAGATAATTTACAAGCGATGTTATACTTCTATCAGATGGTTGCACGAGCAAGAGCTGAAGAAGAAAAACGGATGCACATGTATATGGTTGCTTGTCTGTGCCTTAAATATGCACCATTTGCGTTCGTCCACATATTTATGCACATGCACGCAAGTCTACATCTATTTTTGTGTATATATAGAAAGACACACACAAGAAGAGAAAATGATCTGGTGTATACAATCTTAACAAGCTACAGTTGTAATATCGTCTTTCCAAATTGCCCTATCTCAAAAGTATGCGTGTATCTGTGTGTACGTGTCCATGCATATATGAGTGTACATGTGTGTATACATCTATAAATCTGTTGATATACAGAGAGAGACACACACACACAAGAAGATCATGATCTTAATGCGTATAATCCTAACAAGCTACCGATATAATATCAATTTTGTCTTTCCAAACTTTTTTAAAACGATATTATATATGTGTATATATATGCAAGTCTATTTGTGTAAAAAAGCACACAAGAAAAATAATTTTCTTACCCTGTATAAAACTTAAAAAAATCCTACTCTAAAAGTGAGATATGACTTATAAGACAGAGACAAACTAAATGATGGCCCATCTCCTTGATTTAGGGATTTCCACGTTTGTATCTATCGCTTAGACATCATGTGATTTTCAGTCGTTTTTGGTAGGTGAACTCAAAACTTAATAAGCTAACGGTGTGATATCAAATATTGTTTCTAAATTGCCCTATTTCTTCACTAAAGAAGTTAAAATTCAAGTACAAAAAAATTTTCATACCCTGATTGGCGCATGGTGAAAATGCTCTTCTTCCCAAAAACTGGTGGTTGCTGTCACGCAAGAAACAGGAAAAAAAAAAAAGATCACCAACCGGTCATTTTTAAGACCAGAACTAAGAGCAGAACACAGTAGGCATTCTCAAAGAGTTCTTACATCATATTCTTCAAATTCATGATCCTCAATTGCAACAGTGCTTGGCTTAACACACGGTGGAGGGCAGAGCATGTCCTGTAACTCTTCCCATGAAAGTTTCAGCTCAAAAGCATCTTGGCTATCAATGAGCAATCTCTTGCTTTTTGACCCAATATTCCGACTTCTTTTGCGCTCTGGAACTAACATGGATGATGGAAATATGCCATCCAGAGTCTTTTCACCATTCATCTCAGCTATGTGCCAGCCAAACTCCACAGCACTGAAATGTTTTGACAATGCACTCAGAGGAAAAACCCCGCTTCCTTTAACCGAGTCAAGAAGGGCAGACTGACTGTTAGCTGAATGTAGATTATCAGCACCAGGCAAAAAGAATGGTTCACTTGAAAAAGAGCCCTTCGGGATGCTAGACAGATGTTTATTATCCTGTGAAGGGAAATCCGAACATGTCTGTTACCTAACCAATTGAAGCTTGTTATATATATGTCTATATATATATATATAATATGTATGTATGTATGTATGTATCTGCATGGAATTGGCTTATCTATTCAAAGAACTTACTACCTGCATAAGTGAAGCCTTCCTGAAACCCATTAAAAGTTTTCCTTCAGGATCCATGCGACTGAAGGTCACTGAAAGGAAGATGATCCAAAGAGATGAGAAGAATGGAGCACAAAAACTTGCTTAAAGTTGATCTTTTTCTCAGAATAACACTCTAAAATTCATATTAAGAATAGAGATTCTGTAAAAACATCTTGCAAACTTTCTGATCTGATACAGATGTACCAAATAACTATATCAAAAATTAAATTGTTCTAACAAGCAAATAACTGGAATAAGCTCAAATTTTCATTCACTTAGAAAGTCATAGAAGTTTTTTTAAAACATTAAATCAAGCTCAGCAATCATATGCTTGTGGGTGACTAGAAATGATAGCATGCATCCTATGCTATGAGAAATAACTGGAATCTCAGTGCATTATCTGCAGGACTTAAAAATGATACAGAGGTCCTGTAACTCTAAAATTTCTGCAACAGGCTTGTTTAACACCTACAGAGGAAAAGGTGCAGTTAAAATACCAGTATCTCCAGCTTGTAATTGCATTGACTGTATGCAAGGGGTTACACCTTCTAAGACATACATTCTGCTGTTATTATTTGGCCAAAATCTGAATTGAAACACCCATTCTTTGCCTTGAACATCCTGAATCCTCAAAGGAAGGCCTTCTGGTTGAGAGATTGGTGGAAAATATGCCTAAAAGTGAAATTCTTTTTACCCATGAGACAGATAAAACACATATAACCATGATGCCAGAGGCAAATAGAAAAGTAGACAACATTAGAAACTAAACTAAATTCTGATGTTCATCAGTGTGCAAAACAGGTACAAGATTCAGAATAAGGACAGCAACGGCATTCGTACTTCAGCACATGCTTTTGGAAGAACCAATCGACCAATTCGACCAGCATCGCTGGCGCTCAAAACCTTTTCAAACAAAGGAACGACAGTGGAATTCGAGCTGACATATACCCTGTCAAGGAAATATTGCCCTAGGACAGGGTGAAGATTATTCTTAGCAGTCAACATAGAATTTACTTGTCACCATCTCTTAATGGAATCTAAGCTACAACCAAGAAAAAGGAATAATCTAATCATGGATACTCTCCAGATATTTGCCGCAGCTCCTGGTCTGTTATCCTGGGCCAATAACGAGGAAGCAACTGGTTCTTAATTCTTCCTTCAACAGGTGGTCTTGCCACCCTTAACTGGGTAAGTGAGCTAACATTTGCCTCCAAGCCTGCAGCCATAATAGATTTTACAGGTTTGGGCAAGAGATGGCGAGATCTAGACCCCTGCAAAAAGGAAGAACTCTTCTTGTTTAGTGGCCTTTCTTCAGCAACCACTGCAGGTAAAAAAATTTTATCTCCTGATGTTGCTGGAGGTGATATAGTTAAATTTGTTTGAACTGATGAACCGTGAGTATCTTTAATCGGCATATATTCCTTATATTCATTTAATTGGGCATTTTGAGCTGCTTCAACTGATGTCTGATTTAAAACTGACAAAAAGGGGCTTCCAAATTCTCCTGATGTAAGAAAATTTTCTTTCATTTTCCTCTGCCCAAGAGACTCAATCCTATCATCTGTCTGAGACAGAAACAACTGTGATTGGTCACTACTGCCTGCATCATCACCGAACTGAACAAGCTTCATCTTGTCAGTAATACCAACATTTGACTGACTGCCCACAGTAGTGAATTGCTTTCCCCCGCCATCATCTGCTGAGAATACTCTGCAATCTTTATTTTTTTCACCAGTCAAATTCTGCATTAACATTCAGAGTCAACTTATCACTTCAATTCTGAAGAAAGCATCACAGACTCCAACTTAAAGGATAATAATGAATGAAAAGAAGGAAAGTAGCTGACTAAGCTCAAAATCCCTTGACAAATTCAATAATGTAACCGATAGAAAAAGTTGTGCCATTAGAAATTGACTGTTTTAGAAGTAATGCTTCTGAAATAATCGAATCTTGCCCATAACCATAACTAAGAGTCATGCGATGGGTTTTCAGCGTAAAACACCCAAATTTCTTCCTGGCCCTAAAGTCATTTTATTAGATCCTCTAAGCCCTTGAATCAAGACTAGAGATTTTAGAGATGGAGACAGACACCAACTATTATTCCAATTTCATGGAATTCGCCTTGAAAAGCTTGACCGTCTGAATTAGAGATTCTCAACAAAGTTGGGTGCTCCCCCTACCCTTGATTATCCTGAATCTCTGCAATGGTTGGCATCTTGCTATACTCGATGATCCCATCCACCAGGATGTATTTCCAATTCAAGTACAAGAATTATAACGTAGAAAAGTGGGGAAGGAAACACAGGTGTGCAGAAATCAAAATATAGAAAAAACAGGGGGGAAATGCAGGTATGGAAAACCCAAAATCCTAAAGCCCCTATTTGGTGTAACATCTGAGTTCAACTATGAATGTGCATCGGTTGATCTTACAGAGCAAATTCCATGACTTTCCGAGCAGCTAATACAATTTACACCACCACTGTCAAGTAGCTCGAGCCAAGAGCTAGACGCAACGCATCCACAATGAAGACGCTGCCATTGTTGAAACCAGTTACTTTTTGTGGCATAGTTTTACAGAGAAAACATTGTTCTAGGGGAGGCAGAGTTAATCAACCAATTACTTTTTGCAGCATAATGTTACAACATGCAGGCTAAAAAGAATATATTCAACCAGCTCACCTTACCACACGTTGTGCATTCCCTCCAACCAGAGTCGTTTGAGTGGAACTTGTCGCAGAAGACTAATTGTTCATAAGCAATGCTGCAGTCAATCCAGATGCTTATGTCATGTCTTTTCTAGTGTATACTTATCAGCCCAAAATGTAGGAAAGTCAAAGAAAACTAAAATGTGTAAACTAAAACATCATCCTAAGATAAAGATACCCATTGTGTCAAATGCCAAAGGCATTTGAATTCTATATAAGAGGTAGAAAAAACTTTTGACTGGTCAAAATGCAAGATATGGTTGACTAAAAAACTGAAACTTGAGTCTGGTCTGGTCTGGGCACATGGATTACAAGTTTTGTAAACTAATATCTTCTTTTCTCAGGCACCCAAAACTCCTTTTGGGCAAAGTTAGTTGGGTTATCAAAGCAACAAAAATAAAGGACACATAGACAAACCGCACAGACTCAGGTCCAAGGTTGAACCCGGTAGTAGTGTTGGTGTAATAGACTCAGAAAGTGAATCATCAAAATTTGGGGACAGCCACAAATTAATTTTTAAAATTTTTTTCAGCAGGGGAAGGGTGAGATTGAAGAAGCTGGGAAGGGGAAGGGGAGATTTGAACCCAGGACTTCTAAACCCATAGTCCTCAACCTCACCCAGAAATTATTCTTCTGCCAAAAGGATGGTAGCCTTATAGAACAAACCACTGAAATCTACAAGGTCGAAATTCAACCAATCACAAAGGAAGAGCCGGTTATTCAAAGTGCCCAAAATCAACTGCAGAAAAACCAACTATCCACAGTAGATGAGATTAGTATTCATTGTATACAACTGTACATAAGGGGGTTCTGGACTGTCTTTTAGTAAAGGAAACACAATTTGCACATCTTTACTCATGCCTAAAATACGACTGCAGTTTGGCTGGCACAAGAGAGAATTGTAGAAGAGTGTTTAGAACAAAAGTTGTAAGGAAAAGGATTACCTACCCGCAATGGTGACAGAGAGTGGCGAAGCCACCGGATCGTAAAGGCCAACCCCTTTTGAGATCAATTGAAGACGAGGATGAGGACGAAGTGCACTGCTGGTTCATGCATACCTTGGAATCCATTGCTCCACGAGTCTTCCTTCACACCACCTCCTCAATACTACTACTACTACTACTACTACTACTGGGGGTAATACATATAAGATTGTCCCAAAACAACACAAACGATTGAAACCATCTAATAGCAGTAGCAGCAGTAGTTGAGCAGTGGAAACAACCGTATATGTTCTGTTGGTAGGCAAGGTAGTATGTATGAGTAATATCCCTATCCCCTCAAACCCAATGAATCATAACAAAGCCAAAATCTTGAATTTAATTACTGCCAGTACTAAGTAGTAATGAAAACGGAAAAATAAAAATAAAAATAAAAATAAAAGGGAGATACGTCAAACAAAAGATATGCAGACTCCTCAAACAGCGGCCCCTTGGGGATTCTTGGCTCAGTAAGTCAGTAGTCTAGTAGTAGCGTCTGCTCCAAAGACTTTTCTAAGGCGCGGAGCAGCAGAGGAGCTGAGCAGAGCAGGGGGGGGCTGCTGATTTACGAGAGGTAGGGAACTCCACACACTACCCACTACCCTTTGGGTTTAGCAGGGAATTGGATGAGAAAAGGTATTTATTTATTTATTTTAGTCTAAAATATGTCAACTGTAACAATTTCTTGAAACAAAACTAGTGCAATGATCTCGCATGGCACTAAAGCAAAAGCAGAGAGAGAGAGAGAGAGGAGTAGTAGTTGCTTCAAGAATCCGCCAGTGGACGGGGGAAGGATACAGGTCGCCCACCTTTCTTTTTCAGCAGTGTTCGGTATTTTCTTTCTTTTTCTTAATCATGACATCTTCCATTTCATTCCTTCCCGAGAGCCTTAGCTTGCAAACCACTTTTACGTACTGCCACTGGGCTACTATCGTCTGTATCTAACTCCATATGTATCTTCCTGGGCTTCTTTGGTCGGATGGCCAGGACCCAGGAGCGGGGAGGAGAGGATGCATTTTTATTACAAGGAGAAAAATCTAGATCGCTACTAATGCTTTGCCCGCAAAAATTGGTGAACCTTCAAAATTTTATTAAGAAGATAATAATATCTTTTTTACCATAAATTATTACCGGCAGTTAATATGTTTGGTGGTTTTTATTGTGGTAAATTAGGATGATGAAGAGTCCTTAGAATGACATTTACCTTTCTTGGGGTTCAACTAAACTACCAATCAGCCCCGCGTGAATGGTCCAATAGGGTTGCAAACAAGTCGAGCCGAGTCGAGTTTTGAACTAATCGAGCCGAGTCTCGACTAAATTTTACCAAACTCGAGCTCGACGAGCCGGCAATTTTCAAGCTCGAGCTCGACTCGAATCAAGTCGAGCCGAGCTCGAACTCGAACTCGAACTCGAAAAAAATAAAAAATAATTATTTTATTTTTAAAAAAATAAATAAAATAATATTTTTTTCTTAATAAAGAATAAAATATTAAGGATATATACGTAATTTTACTATGAAAATAAAAAATAAAAAATAAAAAAATATAATATACGTAATTTTATTATTAAATAAAAAAAATATATATATACTCAAGCTCGCGACGAGCTTAATATTCTGAGCTCGAGTTCGAGCTCGAGCTCGACTCGATTCGTTTGCAACCCTAGGTCCAACGGTAGCGTCTCTTACCGGTGACCCTTGAGATCCCAAGTTCGAGTCTCTGCTCCGCTGGATTCTTCCGCGCATTTAATGTGTTCGAGCCGGGTTTGGGCGCCGGACCCGGGTCGCAGGGAATTAGTCGGGTCCCGTAAGGATTGACCCGGACACCCTTGTGTCGAAAAAAAAATAATAAAAATAAACTACCAATCAACACTAGAGGTTAGGCCAAGTTATTATATTCACCCCTATTGTTAGTAACGGCATCTAAAGTTTACCGTTAAATTTCATAAATTGACAAAATAGTACCTCTTCGTCCAAATGGTGCTATGTTCCCAAATATAAAGGCCAAAAGGTGATGGTTTTCAAGCTTCTTCTCAAAAGGTGAAATATATGTTCAGCAAATGCATTGTGCATTTCGGATAGGAGATTATTTGGATTAAAATTTTTTTTTAAAAAAAAAAATAACACAACACCTTTTTTATATGATATATATAAAATAAAAATAAAAATTTAAAAAATATGTTGACAGGCAAACAAATAAATCAATTTATGTATTTGCTAAATACACGGCTTTTTCGTCTTTTTGCAAACAACACACAAAACAGGGTGGAAAGGAGTGTCCGTGTCGGAGTGCGTGTGGATGGACATCCCCTCCCCAATTGAGGCAAAAAGAAGAGGCAGTATTGTGTGCGGGGGCACATTTGGCTGCTCCTTGATCCTTTTATCTCTGGTGAGAGACGCTGCTGAGACTGGTCTGGTCTGGTCTGCTCCCCAGACTCATAAATTTGGCGGGGGGAAGATCAAGAAAAGCACAAAGGTACCGGCTCCCAGCTCCTGAACCCATGGCGGGAATCACCAATTTCAAGCTCACTTCGTGCCCTTGCCTCCGTCCATCTCCAGCCTCTTCCCCATCAAACCCATTCCTTTTCTCAATGCGGCCTTTTCCGCTCTCCTCCCGTCGGCCAAGGTTCCCAAGTACTACTAGTAACTCTTTTTCCATTACCATTCTTTTTTCTCCGTTATTCGCTACATATGCCAGGCTTGTTTTCCTTTCTATACAGAAAACCGGAGAGAATTATTTTTTCCCCCTTCTTTCTTCTCCGCAGAAATCTTTGCATTTTCTAGCAATGATATCAAAGTGGGCTCCAATATTGAGGTAGATGGCTCGCCTTGGAGAGTCATAGGTAACTCAGTAGCCTTTCTTCCTCTTACTCCTTGTCTTTTTTTGTTTTCATTTTGTCTTGTTCTTCGCTGCTTGTTCTTGCAGTCGCCATTCCCAATGAGCGTAGTTGTGATTGTAAAACCTAAAATTGAGTGCTTTCTTTATTTGCCTGGGCTAATGTCTTACAGCACCTGTGATCTGTGTATGCTGCTTCAGATACTTAGGCTGTGCTTAGGACTAACATGTTGCTTGCTATTCATGCGAACGTATTTTATTTTACTGATTTTGCCACTGGAAACTCTGTCAACTTTTTCTTTTTTAGTGGATACGTGAACAATCGACACATTCAAGTTTATCTATCATTTTTGTTTGCTATCATTTTTAGTGGATAAAAAAAAAAAAAGTGTAGTCATCCAGCATTTAGTAGAAGAGTAGGAAAGTGGCACTTTTCTTCATGGCACATCCATGGACATATAAGCATTAGATGGTGATGTTAGGGCGAATGGTTGTCAGAAGATTGGATCGGTCAATTCATTTTGTGGATCGGTGAACTCATTTTGTGGAGCGTTATGTAGGACATAAATGCTAATGCAATGGTACTTGTAGGGGAAATTCTCACTTTCAGTTCCAATGCAAGTTTTTCAAAATCCGCCTTTGTCACTTGGAATCTCTTTCAAATTGTACAGCATCCTCAGTTACAGAGGGAAATTGTTTTACTAGCTGAAGACTGGGACATCATTGGGATTTTGACTCGTAGCTTTGGTCTCATGTGGTTTTAGTGTAAACAACTTGAAATTCTAAAAAATGATCATTTCCATATACATAGCTTGTCATCCTTCCATTCCGTTTTCCCATGTTAATTTTAACATTTTCTTAATTTTCTCCCTTCTTTAGAGTTCCTCCATGTGAAACCTGGAAAAGGAGCTGCATATGTAAGGACCACACTGCGGAATTATGTAACAGGAAACACGGTAGAGAAAACTTTTCGAGCTGGTAGCAAGGTAGTATTTTGATAACTGGCTTGTTTTTGTGCCTCTAATATGGTGTGTTACATTGTACCAATAAAGGAGTGAAGCTTTTGGTTCATCGCTGGCATGGTTACTGATCCACGTTATTTAACTCTCTCCTGTAGATATTTCCATCTTAGTTTACCACAACTGGGTTGATTTGGCCTTGTAAGACAGTTGGAAGAAAATATCTTACTTTAATGGTCCGTTTGATTCAATGTAAAATATTTTCAACGGAAAATGTCTTCCATGAAAAATTTTATCGAGGAAAATAATTACCTTCTCCATGTTTTTTCTGGTGTTTGGGAGGAGATGGAGACTACAAATCTTTAGTGAGCTATTGCACAAATGGTGGGTTTTGTTCTGAATCTTAAGGTTGGTGGGGGAGCTTGAATGGATAGTCTTACGACTTACGAGGCGGACATGGAAAATAACTTCAGTTCATTTATATGGGAAGTCATTTTACACCATCTGATGTAAACTATTTTCGGTAGGAAAAAATTTTCCCAAAGCGATAACCCAACCAAACAATAGAAAATCAGGAAAACATTTTCTGGAAAATATTTTCCTTCCAAACAAACAGACCCTAAGATTTTGTTATCCTCTTGGAAATTTAGAACAGGATTCCTTATGATGTTACAAGGCTGCGTGCATTACAGTTTTTGAAAATTAGCATAAATTATATCAAGATGATGACCAAATGCGTCTTCTTTGAGAAGGTCAACTTTGGTAAAGCTTTAAGTTTGTTTAGGCAAGTAGGGTTCTTACTTCACTTAGTAATGGCAAGTAATATCTAAACAAGTATAGATTGCCCATGTTATTGACTGCACTAGCTACTTCATTCATAAAGTGCCAATTCTGAACACTTTTTGGTTTTGGTTTTAATGTTGACACTGACAAATTTCACAAGTTTCTTCTAACATATTTCTTCTTGATTTGTTTGTACATTCCTTAACACAAAACTGTTACGACAGATAGAAGAGGCAGACATATTTAAGGAAACGAAGCAATTCACTTACAAGGATGGTTCTCAATTTGTGTTCATGGACCTGGTACTGTTTTACTTGTTTTCCTAGTTTGTTCAACAGATAGTTGTCATAAGCATAAGATTCATATTCCTCTACTACAACTAAGGAATGAAGTTTTGTTCAACTATATTGCAGACCACATATGAAGAATTTCGTCTCAATGAGGCTGATGTTGGAGATAAAATGAAATGGCTGAAAGAAGGCATGGACTGTAATCTGCTATTTTGGAAGGGAAAAGTAATTTGGACACTTGATATCACAAGTTACTATCTTATTTGTGAAATGGAAATTCTTGTCATCATTGCTAGCCAGCTGGTTAATGTTGCTCTTTTTAATTAGGTCATTGATTTTGAACTTCCCATCACAGTGAAGTTGACTGTGGTTGATGTTGATCCTGGTGTGAGAGGTGACACGGCTCAAGGTAATGGTAGTTACTTCTTTTCTTGGTTAATTTGTTCCTTTATCGAAGTAATAAATAAGCTGATGATAGTAGAAAAGGCATAATTGATCCCTAGGGTGATAACATACAAATATTGTTAGCGTTTGGTGATCAGGTGGGCAGAAGGATAGAAAAATTAGATTTAAGAAATTACTTGGCTGATCCCTCACATTTGGATTAAATCTAATTTCAGGCCTCAGATTTTTTTTTCTCAAGAGATGAAAGATTTGACATTTCTTGAATTGCTAATCATGTTGCACACAGCCTCAAAGTGTTTGGGCGGATGATTTTGTCATTCGCATGTCTTACTATTGGGGACATTTAAGGAATGTTCTTTGTAAAGGTTTAACCACTTATTCATAACCCTCTCCTGCTTCATCCATGACTATTCTCTCCCTTCTTCCTCTTGTTTTTACTTTCATTCCTCCCCTTTAACATCCAACACAGTACCTGCTCTGGTATTCATGGGCATTGTAGGAGACTGGGAGAGGGTGGTTTTCAGCAGTGGAAGCAACAAGTGGATGAAGAGTAGAAATGCTTTGCATTATACATACATGGTTTTGTTTTTTATTTCTTATTTTTATTGCATTCTATGCCAAGACTTAATGCACCGGATACTGGCTTTTAAGATAACATGCTCCATCCAAAAACCTAATGTTGAAGTGCAAAGTGCTGATGAGCTCGATCGAAACAACTCTAGACAAAATTTATTGCCTCCTCTGAATGTAAAATGTTGTACTGAGGCTGAATCAGCATTTGAGGGAGTGGTTGTCTAATTTTGTACATCCTCAGTGAGAGATAATAAAAACAGAACTCAACTTTGAGGTTGGCTTGATTGAGGCAGAACCTGCCATTTACTGATTCAGAACCAATTCTCCCTGGTTGGTTCAGAAACGGCATATGAAAGGGTGGAAAATTAATTTTCAGTCGCCATTTGATGTTACAGAGCTTCCCATCCAATAGGGAGAACAAACCTTTCCCCACTCAGGCACTGTAAGCTTCTAAAATAGATTGTAAATACAGAGATATCCTGGTTCTCGGGTTATATGGTCTCTAGTGAATTTGTTATATTGTCAAATGTCAAGAGTTAATGAATAAGCACAAGTTAAGATTTTGTAGTTAGAAGATGCATGCTTAATCTGTGGGAGTGATTAGTTTCACTTGTGTTTGTATTTGGAGGTGGATTACTTTTTTCATTTATTTCTTGTTCTTGTTTGTGCAATTGTAATCTGGAGCGGTCTGGCAGGTGGGTCAAAACCAGCAACTCTTGACACTGGTGCTGTTGTCAGTGTTCCCTTGTTCATTGAGAGGGGCGAGGAAATTTTGGTGGATACGAGAACCGGGCAGTACATGGGTCGTGCGTAGGTTGTTATGAGATCGTTCTCGTAATAGGCTAGAATTTTGGTTTATGTTTCTTCTCCGGCTTTGACTTCCCCTTTTGGATTTGAGGAGAGCGAACATGCCCGTTTGGGCTTCCTCTGTTTGTGATTTTTCTATGATTGGTAAAGCTGTCTCTGATGCAACAAGCGTTTGATGTTGCGAAGCCTCCTAAAGGATAAGACGCTGGTAGTAGTTTTTCAGGTATTAAATCATGAGTTGTGTTACTGCAAGACTGTTTGTAACTCAGAACTTGGCCATATTCAGTGCAGTTTCTTTTTTTATACAAAATCCTCGAAAAGAGGTGACCTCTGATTTTCATTCTGAATCGATGAGTTGAGACGACCGAGCGCTTGCTGCTGACATTTTTATGGAAATTTGTTTCTGTGGATGAGAAGCGCCAGGCCTGTGGCTCGGTTCCACTCGAATTACAGAAGCAGCTCTAGCCGCTTTCTCCGTGGCACCACCCCTCTGTTGAAGCGCTGATCCATACACATTTACAAGCACCAACTAACATTTCAACTCAGCAATCAATCAGAGTGTCAAATAAAACATGTATGTAGAAGACAAAATGGGAATACACATGTTTTTGTGTGTGTATATATATATATATATATATTTCATTTTCTTTTTTGTCGGAAAAAGAGAGATTCAGACCATGTCATTTTTACCTTGCTACTTTAACAAGGCTCAGTTCTTGTTGTTAATAGTTTTCATATTTATAATGATGATACTCATGTTCTAAAGTAATTTCCCATAATAGATAGATTTTCACATGAATTTCATACGGGGAAAAAAATTACTAATAAAACAGTCCAGTAGTAGTAAATGTTTTGTTGGGCTCTGCTTTGCCCTTTTTAGGTAGGTAGAGAGATTGTTGAGTGAAGGAGGCGAATGGGTGAGAAGCAGATATGCAGGAATGATGGGTTCATCAAAGATCAAACCCCCCGCATAGATCTACTGAATGCCGCCTTCCACAGGTGCCTGCGGTGGTCTTTTCCTTGTACGACCGGAGTTGACGACCGAACACCATCCTTTCTCGCAAACACCCTGCTCGTACCCACAACTAATGGTTTGATCAGCATCTTGACAACTTTGTGAATTCTAGACTTAAGGTGTCCGGCCGCCGCTGCACCACCTTGTTTGCCCTTTTGGGCCGCGCCACTGCCAGCTGCCCTTGTCCTGGCCACAGCAGATGATGATGGCTCAGACAGACTCCTCCCCAGCATGGCTTGTTTCAAATGAACCTCGAAGGAGAGCCTCTCGTACCGGTCCAACAACGTGCTTTGGCCCTCCTCCTCCTCCTGCTCACAAGGATCGTCGTCTCCAAGTTTCCCGAGCACCACTGCCATTTGATCATCAAACATTCTACTCCTAGTACGGCTTCGCTCGCTCATCTCTCTGTCTCCCCAAATTATTATGTACCACCACCCACTTGTACATTCTTTCACCTATAACCGTACAGCTTTAAAAAGCACCCAGCGGACACCCTCCCTGAAAACACAACATCTTATTATTCAGTTTTTTATGATCTTTCTCTGGTGCAAAGTGGAAAGTGGAAAGTGGAAACCCCCCCGGAGAAGCAGAAGCATATCATTTATTGTTGTATGCTATATAAGTAGTAAATATCATCTGACCGTCACTTACATAAATATCATCTGAACGGGCAGGTTAGGGAACTGGAAGATGCTTGTCCAACAAGCAATCTGCTCACAGTAATATTAAAATGGATATGCAATCGACTCAAGTCCAGTCTTGGAGCGTCAGAAAACGAAGCAATCAATTTATAATTTCTTTATAAATCTATGCACGTTCATGTGATATAGATATACTCTCCTGTTATTTTCCAAAGGGATAATTTTAAAAATTTCTTTTGAGATTTCTGACCATTTTATTTAGTTTCTTTCAAATTTAGAAAATTACATGGACCTCAAAATGAAAGGACTATAATAGGATTTATCACATCACATAGTAAGGATGTGTATATAAAACTAAACGAGCGGGAGGAAAAATCGAAAGTTAACTCGTCGCCTACAACCTCTTCTCTGTATCTTCCCTGTTCTTTTCTATCTCTTCTCGTCGTCTTAACTAACACCACTCTGTTTCTTCCATCTACCAACCATACCACCATACAAACCCACCACCAATAGTAGTGTGTTTATTTCTTATTTTATTCTCTCTTTCCTCGTTATTGTATGATTAATTAGTTACTCTTTTTGATGAGTGAAGGTTTATGCTATTATTTATGTCTTCTTACGTACTAAAAGATACCGATATCTTCTCGCGAGTGTTTTTTTTTATAATGGATTTGCAACTGTTGTTTGTGGTAGTTTGCTATGGAGATTAATCTGTTCTTTTTTTGTTTCTAATACCGATATATTAGAGCTTGAGGCTGCTCTTAATATATATCGACGTGAGGTGATGGTCGGGTAGGTTTTTTTCCGTTTCAGGCGTTGGTGATGCTCCTCAGGTGAGGTGATGGTCGAGTGAATTAGTTTGAAACTTCATGAGAGGTTTCTGAAATTATCCCTCCTCCTAATTGTGCTTTTGGATGTGGTTATTTTGGAGGCTAGGCGCGACCGTTCGGCACTCTTACCCTTCTTTGTCAAGAAAAGACGGTCAGTCATAAACCCCCTGTTGTAGTTTTGATACGTACCGGTCTTCTCTTCTTGCCGTTGTCTGCTAATTCCGACGGCTTCTTTGTTGTGTCTAAGTTCACCATTCGGCTGTTGCGGACACCAATTCCTTCCGGCCGGTTTACTCTTTACACGTGAGCCACCACAGAGATTCTAGCAGGTTCCCAAATCCCAACCACCACTTATATATGCTTTCCTTTCCTCTCTCTCTCCTCTTCTTCTTCTTCTCCTTTTTGTTTGCTTGTACATTATTGAGTTTTATGAGGGACACTTTATGCTTTTTTTTTTTTTTGGTCAAATATCAACTTCAATATATATATGACACTTTATGCTTTTCTTGCTCGACTGAAACTATATATATGTTTTGTTCCTTCCACATGATTTTTCTTTCTTTCCTTTTCCTCTTCTCCTCTCTAAAGAAAGGAAAGAAAGGACACAGGTGAAGGAGAAAAGGACCAAAAGAGACTGGCCATAATAAAAAATTTGCAAATCTTTATGCATGGACTCGAGACGTCGGAGGATCCGAGGCGGCGTAATATTAGATCGGTGTAGCAAGAACAACAATTAGCAAAGAGGGCAAGCCTGCCCTTATTATGGTGGTTGAGCAATTAAAACATAACCAACAGCATGCCTGCATCATGATGATGGTATTGTCAAAGTGTACGTCAGGTCAAAATTCATACTACTATTTAGCTCTCTTTTTTGAATTTCATTTTCTATTTATGTTGTTGTTTTGCTCTGCCTTGGTAATTAATTTATACCCAACTCCAATTAATCATCACTCGAGGGGAAAACCATAATAATCATCATCTTTTTTAGTCAGACCCAAGACCCCTCTGCTGCAATTAAAGTACCTTGTTGCCGTTGATGAGTTTTTGCTGGCCAAACACTTAAGTAACAGTACTGTGAGTGATGGAGGAAGGGGAGGAGGCAGATTGGCTTAGGAGGAGGAAGAGGCATGGGAAAGGGGATAGCAAACAAGGAGGAGAAATGGAGGGAGATCAGAGATGGGTGGGTGTTTGTTGAGGAGAATAAAAGGATAGCAATGGAGGAGAGAGAGAAATGGGTTAGGACAACGTACGAGTTAATACTCAATAAACATCCATAATACACAGTAGTAAAAACTTGGGGACTGCGAGAGGAAAATACTCATTATAGTAGTAGTAATTAATACTCTGTACATTTTGGTCGACAAAATTAGAATCAAAATTTAAGCGGTCAGAGTCAAGACAAAAAAAGGTTTCGTTCCGTTACGTGTCACCAAAGCGATACATATGCTCTGATTTGATTTTTTTATTTATTTAATTTAATTTAATTTAAATATAAAAGTAATACTACAGTGAAGCGTTGTGTTCGTAGAACTCCAGAATCAGAATCGGCCGTTTGGCATTGGGCCGGACCGGTGCCGGTGCGGTGTGCGATGTATGTGGGTTGCACCGACTACGTTTATATGATTCCAAAATTCTCCCCTACTTATTTGCCCCATCAAACAACTTTTTTTTTTTTTTTTGGAAAAAGGAAAAAAATGAAGAATGAGTTTTAGGGAACTGGTAGACTGTGAGTATGCAGCATGTACCATTTCCACCACCGCTATTAAAATACTGCACTACTATTACTGCCACTGCCGCTACTACCGCTACTACTAGGAGGAGGAGTAGTATTATATTTTATACGAGAGCCCACCGCCAACAGCAGCCGCGCCGCCGCGAACGGATTCTTCCTCCCCGACAGCTCTGCAGTAACCGCTGTGCCCTCCCTCCCTTCCACTGCCTTCCCTGCCCACCCCCACCCTCGTTATCATCTACAGAAGATTGATTATTCTGAGAGACGGAGCCAACAGCACAATTTTTTTTATTTTTTTTTATTTTTGGCCTCCCCCCAAACTTAAAATAATAATAATAGTAAAGCATATGAAATCAGTTGTATTAGGGATTCTTCACCCTATATCTAACCTTTCACCTAACCATTTCTATACTCCAACTCCAACTCCGCCAATGCCTTCCTTCACTATTCACCCCTCTCCCTCCCTTTCACCTGCCTTCCGTCATCCTCCCCGACTCCTCTCCTTTACGCCGCCTCCGCTCGGCCTCCGACTTCCTCCGTTGCGCCGCCCCCCCGCTTTGCTTTTCTCTTTCACCGCCTCTCACGACGATTCCTCGGTCAGTCTATACTCTCTCCTTTCCCTCTCCCCACCCCCAAAAACAAAACCAAACCAAAAAATAACTTGTCCATCCAAGTTTATTACTCACCATCATTCGATCTTTGCCCGGGTTTCTGTTTCATGCTTGAATTTATCCTATTCTACTGCCAGGAAACATATCGCTCTGTTTTGCATACCCTCCCCCCAAAACACCCCCACACACCAAAACCAAAAACCACCCAAACATATTTAAAAAAAAAACCACACAACACTTCTCTCTTTTTCTTTTTTTTTTGGGTTTGCGGTGTTTGTGTGTTTGTTTTTTTTTTTTTTTGGGGGGGGGGGGGGGGGGATTGGGTGTGTTGTGGGGATGTGGTAGGGATGGGGGTTTGGTGGGTGGCGTTCTCGCAAAACACTCACTAAAAGTTTGAGTCTCGACGCTGAAGCATTTAATTGTGAAAAAACTTTTTCTCAGGAAAACCGCATTTGCTGAGGTGGTGTCTTCCCCTTCCCAGGAGTCAATAGCATCTCAACAACCCCCCCCCCCCCCCCTCCTTTTCTCTCCTCTTAATCCAAAAAAAAAAAAAACCACATTTATTCTTTCCGTTCCAGAAATGTTCAATGCTTTGTCTTGTGCTCCATTCCTCTAGCTGCTTTGACTACTTGTCCGTCTTTGTTCTTGATATATTTGTATATTTGTCTCGTTCTCTATACTCGGTCTAGTCTCTGTTATATCTCTTCGTCCTTCTTATTTCGATCATCTTCCTCTCCAGAAGCCTACAAGCATTGAGGTGGAGAAGGAAACCAATGATCTTGAAAAGGAAGCTGACGAACCACAGGATGCCTGGAAAGAAACTCTATCTTCTTTCAAAGAACAAGCCCTCAAGATGCAGACCGTATCACAAGAAGCTTATCAAGTGTACTCTGACAGAGCTAGGGTCATTTTAAAAGAAACTTCTGAGAAATTAAAAGTTCAAGCTGAGAAGGCAAGACAAGAGTTGAGCGTGATTGCCTCGGAAATCAGCCAGGAGGGTAAGGAATACCTGTCCAATGCTGCTGACAATTATCCCGAGCCCGTAAAGGACATTGTCGAAACGTTTGCTTCCTCCACTGATGATTTGAAGGAAGTTTCTAAAATGCGTGACTTTTACCTAGGAATACCATATGGTATGCGTCTACATCTCTATTGCCAGAAAGCTTATTCTGCAGATGTCATCTGTCCCCATAGTTACAGTATCATTTCCCCTCATTTTCTATGCTCAAGTATAAATTATTCTTGGTCTTCAAACTCGGATTAAGCTGATATATTGCAGAACCGTCTGACTGCTTGATCAAATCGCTTCCTCTTTCCAGGTGCGCTTCTTTCTGCTGGCGGCTTTCTTTCTTTCATGTTCACCGGAAGTGTCTCTGCTGTAAGGTTTGGTGTTATACTTGGTGGTACTCTTTTGGCCCTAAGTATCTCAAGTTTAAGATCGTGGAAGAAAGGAGAATCATCTTCTCTGGCCTTAAAAGGGCAGGCAGGTTGGTTTATTGTTTCTTTAACTCAATCTATCTGTCACCGAGCAGACAATTGCTGTGGGCTTGACTTGAAAGACGTTTAACTACTGCTTAGATATTGTCAGATGTCTCTTTGCATTGCTTTGAGCCAAGTTTAATCATGCGACTGGGATGACTTGAGTAAATTAATTTTGCCCAATGATTTGGAAGAGTATATTCGCTGAGATTAGCTACTTTTGGATCTTCAATGTGACTGTACATAATTCATCCATCCGCCTAAATATTGGCAGTTAAATGTATCTTAGTCTTGATAAAGATGATTGTGTGTTGCATAATGACTTATCTTTTTTTTTTCCCTCCTTTTTTCCCTATTGTTATGTTTTTATCTTCTTTAGCTGAACTATCCCAAAAATCCTGTTTTATTTTCTGGTTATGACACTTTGAAAAATCATTTCCCTAATCTTCCTTGATGTAATTTTAAGCAGGAGTTGACACTGTTTTTGTTTCTTCTAAACATACAGTGTGTATGAATCTAGGGAAGTTAGGCTAAATTTTAAGTATTTGATATGTATTTTTGGCAATATCATTAGAAATGTTTAGATCGTTGTTCTACTGTGTGTACTTATTAGTACGTCATTTGCTGCATTGACTTGTGTTTTTTTTTTTTTTTCAATTTGATTGCAGCAATTTGTACAATATTATTTCTACGGGAAGTACGCTTGCTATTTTGTGTAAGATCTCACTCACTGCTGATGCATCTTCTTATTGCTTAAATGACTAAAGGTTCTGAGAATGCATATTTCCCCGTATAATGTCTGAATGGATGCTCATGTTCCTTGCAGAGACCATTTATTGCCAACTTCATCACAGCGTTTGTCAGGTTTCGTATCCTCTCTTTTTTCTTAAAGCATAATGGAGGAATTTCTAACTTTCTGTGAAGCAGGTCTTGTGTCCTGTTCCTTGATTGTGGTATTATTAGTGCTCTTTCATGTCATCTTCAACCTTAAGTTTTACGAAAGGTGAAGGATGATACACATGATTGAATCAACTGATAAATTTATAAAAACTAATATTCCGTTTTACAGACATGATATTTAGGTAAAAAAACAACGTGGGTGGAATGAAGAAAATTGACTGGATGGGATCTTCGCAAATTTTGCAAATAGTTTTAACAAATAACTTCTGTCAGTAGTATCTTGCTATCTTTAGAAGGTACATTTTACAACCAGTTTATATATGCAGTGGTGTGGCAGTTGCATTCTATGCTTATAGGATTATAATGGATCGCGAGCAAGCACAAGGATCAAACTTGGAAAGAGGGACAGAAAGTTAATTTGCTCACAAGGTAAGTGCAGATAGTATTTCAAACTTTGATATGATACATGTGAGGTGGTTCATTTGGATGTTGTTGTAGATGACCTATCCAAAAAAGTAACCTTAAAAAAAAAAAAAAAAGCTGAAGTTATGGAGCAAGGAGGTTGATTATTGATGATTGCTGCATCTTTTCTTGCGAATTGTAATGACATGCATGCTATCGTTTGTTTTCTTTTTCATTCAGGATGCTTCAGTTTCATGTGGTTGAGGAAGCGAAGCGGAATTTGGAACTGAGTTCTCGGTCAGAAGTTGCTGGATAATGCTCTGATAGTACACCAAACATTGCTGTATAAACTGTGGCTTGTTGCAGCGTCCTTGAATATAATTTTAAGGTGGACAGAGTTTGCAGAGTAACAGAGTGGTTCTTTGGTCAAGTGATCGTATCATGTGCCTTGTTTAGCTCTTGAGAATACGACTCTGACCCCCCAAATAAAATGGAGGATGCTCTTTTCTTACACTGACACGGCTAAGCGGCTTGTTACCTTTTTGCGTGTAAATCAGGATGTCCAGAAACTAATGTCCTCGAGCTGAAATCTACTTCAAGCTTGGTTTATTTGCTATGGATTGCTATAATACAAAAAGGTTTTCTGAAGCTAGAAAGATTTTTTCCTTTTTTCCCGTGATTCTCATAAAAGTGGGTTCTTCATAATGTTTCCAAATAATGCTTGCGTTGAATAAATCGGAGTGATAATGATGGATTTGACCATGCTTTTTTTTTTTAAAAAAAAAAAAGAAAGAAAAAAGAAAAAACCTTGGTGAATGGTTTTTTCATGTGTTACCTCATTATTTGGAAAATTTTAATCATGCTTTTATTTTACATGCATCAAATTATTATAAATAATAATAGTGCTGTAGATTTAGTCTAAAACGTTGGGAGTGAGAAATCGAAGCAGAACCATCTGAAGCGGTGTGCTGAGCCGTAGGCAAGAAATGGGCGTCTCTTCAAAACAATTTGGACCGACCGGAGGACGCTTCTTCTTGAAGAAGAAAAATCACCGTCCGTCATGGGAGTATTCCACTGCCTTTTTAAGGTACAAACAAAATTACTAGTATTATTCGATTAGGCTGCTAACGTGTGGGGGGGATGATATGATCTGATTTACAAATTGATTACGTTGATGATTTACATCATCTACAGCTCTCATTTTACCAGATTCATTAAACCAAATCAAAAATCCCCCAGAATTTTCTAGCCCATTGAAGCTTAGAAAAGACGGACCCAGTCCTCAAGTCGTCATCTTTCTTCTTCTTCTTCTTCTTCTATATTTTTCACCAGTTTTGTATCGGATTACAGAAAACAGACAGAAGGTACTGAAAACTTGTTTGGGGAAGAGGGTTTGAAATCTCGATTAAGTCATCACAACATCTAATATGTATAAGTAATGTATAAGCATACAAAGACTAAAGAAAATCTCCCGATTCACCAACTGGGATTTTATGCCCAAAGTGAGGATTTACATGTACATAAAATATGACCATACATACTTGCAATAAGACTGGAGAAAGAAGCGAGAGTGGTAGGCCGGCCCTTCAAGAAATAAATGCTGATTTCTCCATCATCACACATTTCCATGACGATTATGAAGAGGCACCTCTCCTTGGTTATCCAACGGCATGTACTGTGCCATGATTGCCCGGATCTCGGAATCCATGTATCTCTGCAAAACCACCATCATATCATATTTCTTTTCACCACGGTCAAAAGAACAAGTAGCGACCCAAGAAAAGAACAAAAAAAAAGTCGATCCGCCGTCAAAGAACAATTTGTTATTCGCACATACCCGGATCCTGTACTTGTACATAGCATATCCACCTGCTCCTACAGCAGCCACAGCAAGGATAATAACCCAAATAAAGCTCCAGCTGAAATCCGTTTTCACATCTTTACCTGCAAGTTGTCAATCAATGCGATGATCAGGTTCCACAAAACACAAAACAATCAAAAGAGTCAACAACAGAGCAGTATAAATCTTTCCATACAGTTTCAAACATTACCACCTGAGATGGGCAAAAGCTTGCCAAACTAAAAGAAAGAAAGAAAGAAAGATATATATATAGAACTCACTTATACATGTGTCATGTTCATGCATGTACAATAAGCTGCCCCTACAACTGCAGTCGTAACTACCCCAGGTGTTTTTGCATCTGCACTCTGGACATTGGCACGCCACCCTATCCTTGCACTCATCAATATCTGTAGCACATGAAATATTTAACGGTAATAAAGCTGATGTCATTTCACAAAGTCAGTCAATCAGCTTGAAATCCTGATTAAAGGCAAATGTGTTGCATAAAATATCAACACTCAAGAGGAGTACCATACAGGATCACATGGATAAGCTCCTCAGTTCAAATACTACTTTAACAAAAACATCCATTCTTATTAGTATTTGTCACTGCAACATTGATCTTTTAATTGCAAAAAACTTGCAAATCCTCAAAATACAAGATAGATTGTTTTCCAGTTGCTCTAAGCTAGTTAGATTATCAAATAGCCATAACATCCTTGTTTTCCAATATACTTTGGCAGGCCCCCACTGTAATCTGGTTATTCAACAAGGCATAAATTGCTTCTCGTTTATAACAGTTAAGCTTTTAGATGCAAAAAATATATTAAAAAAAAAAAAAAATCAACCTTTTGCCAAATAAGGACACCAATTCAATTATTATCTTAGCATGCAAACCTCCTACAAATCCATTGATGAAGATTCAACACTGAAGTATTTTCTTGTTATTCTGAACTAGCGTAGCAAACTTACCAAGAGAAGGATGGAGGACTATCCATAAACCACAACAAAGTAATGCAAGGGAATTCAGATTGCATATGACTTGTAGGGAGGCTTTGAACAAGCATTACAACAAGGATAATTCTGCTCCAGGTCTATTTACCCCCAACTGCCCCGCATGCGGAGCAGTTAAAAACATCAAGCAAAAAGGGTTAATCTACTTCCAAGTGCCTTTAATGCACTAAGTTGATGACAACACAGACAAGAACGAAACAATGGTTACAAAATGTCCTTTCAAGGAGTCATCCCCAACCTGTCAATGTACAAAAAATGAACATAAAGCCTACCTTCACAACTTTTAACTCCGTCACCCCTGAATCCAGGTGGACAAGTGCAACCCTTAGTCTGTCCATCCTAAACAAAAGACAAAACAACATGCAATAGTAAATTTGACATTCTACTTCTATGAAATACCAATATCTTTATAGAAGTTAGAAATTGCTTCTTAATTGACAGCAAGGGGGAAAACAACAAATTCAAAGTCCAATTGACTGATCATGTAATGAACATGTGCTAACAAAGGTAGAACCACTTACAATGCAAGCGGAATATGTTTTCCCATCCTTTGTTCCCTTCCAACAGCCCCCATTATTTAATTCGCAACGCAGTGCTCCAGAAGCTGTTAAATTAACACAAACAACACAATTCTATGGTGATTGCACCCACAAATCATGCAACGCTTAAGCCATGAGTCCCTTAAGATGCGTATTTAGATGTAACGATATCAAAACTTCTATAGGTCTTACCCTCACAATGAGTGTAACCATCACCAACAAATTTTACTCCTTGCACAATTGGGCACTCACATACCCTCCCACGAAAAGTATCCTACAAAATATGGGTCATAAAAATTAGAGGACCTACAACGTCCACAAAGACAACTCCTTCAATCAATGGATCCACAAACAGCATCTTACCTTGCAAGCAGTAATATTAGCTGCCTTATCCTGCCAGCATCCACCATTATTCTCCAAGCACTCATTTGTCTCTATCTCTGCAAGGTAAGAAGCAAAAAGATACTTGAGTAAGTTCCAGTCAAGAAGACCACCGATCCTGTAAACATCCTCAATCATTGGGTGATCTCATATTTCACGCCATTATTATCCAACCATTTAGTCCTTTGATCAGACATCAAACCAATTTGAACTCAGTAACTTCAAAAAGAACAAGACTTACAACAATATAAGAGGAGAAAAAACAAATAAAAGAAGCTACTCCCCATCAAAGCAGCATCAGAGAAAGTGTCCTCAAATGCTAATGGTCCTCTTACAGATGATTACAATAAGCATCAATATTAAACAAAACAGGTGCAAACCAAATTTTAACAGTGATTATCATCATCAGTACGAGGATCAAACTTGACCAAAAAAATGCAAATAAAATGAAAAACTCCATTGTCTTTAAAAGCAAAATCAAGAATGAATGGCACCCAAAAGTTAAATGCTAAAGGAGATCACCTTCAGTCAGACAAATGGCTGGCTCTGTGGTCTCCTGGAATCCTGCACATATGGCTTTAAGAACAGCTCCTTTGTCTAGCTTACCTACAGGTTAAAGTTAAAGGGTTAGATTGTTTTATACGGATACCTCAACAGGTTATGAAACGGCTGCTTAACTTAGTAATGACGTCATTCTAGGATTCATACCTCTATACTGCCGGTTGTTTATGACAAGGGTAGGCAAGATAGTCACATCTCCACGGGAGCCTTTGCCTATCTGGAAGCAGGAATTCAAAAAAAAATTCCAAGATAATTCATTATTTTCCACAGACATAACTGGGATAAAATGATAGAATAAATCTCAAAAGTATGAACCTGTGACTCCTGTTCACCCTTTAGGATAGGGTTGTCTATATCTGCATCAGGATCTCCAACACATTTCTCTACCTGCTTAACATCAATGCCTGCAGCCAAGAACAAGCGCACAAGTAAAAATCAGTATCAACTTTATTAAAAATGGACTTAAATGACCATTATAAGTCGTCAGTATTTGATGACTTAATTCAGGTCTCTGTAACTCCAAAATTCTAATTACACTCTCTTTGGGAACCTAGAATAAACAGAAAAGCATAGCAATGTGCTAAATCAAACTTCTATGTAAGTGCTAACAAAACAATGGATGGCTTTGAACCTAGTTTATCAAAATTGTACAGAGGTCCAGAATATAAGCAAGCACAAAAGATAAAAAAACATGTCCAAGCCACAATAAGCAGCTAGAATTTGAAAGGCTTACTAATTCCTCATTGCACTGGACTATAAAAATATAGTGCCTAAAAAGAATTAACAGCTTCTGAAAATAATTGATACTGATGAAATAAGAAAACTGAGAAACCGAACAAATCTACTACTAAAAATTGCATAGATACATATCACAAACAGACAAATGAAGATTATGAAACTATAGTTATAAAAGATGCTTGGCACCATCATCTCACGCATGGAGATTACTAGAGGTAAAAGCAAGTGTCCAATTTCAAGTAACATGGCCCTGGCTCAGATCCAGCAATGTTGTCGAAAAAGAACAGCAAATGGAATCAATAATCCACAAGCAGTAGAGAAACTTGAATGAAGTAACATGAATCACTTGAAATCTACTTCAAAAGTCAGAAAATATGTGATTTTTGCAATCAAAGCACATCCAAAAGCAGCACATGTAGCTTAATGATGATCACTGATGGAACCTACCAAGTGACTGGATAACTTGATCAGCACACTCTTTGGTATACTTCTTCTCTTTCATTGGACAGCGGATGGAAAAGTCCGTTACGTAGTCCCACCAAAGCCATGGTTTTCTACTTTCATTAGCGACCTTAAAAAAGCAGACTTGGCGTAAATTCTGCAAAACAACATCCTTCCCATCATATCCCCGACTAAAGTCCTGCTCAGGATCTGGTGCACAATACCTCCCATGGTTGATGCATTGGGACTTGCATTGTTTGCTTAAAATAAACGCCTCAGGGCAATACCAAGTTATGTAATGCGGAGTAAATTGAGTGTATCCTTTTTGCTCAAGTATCTGGGCAGCTCCTTTGAAATTTTTAACAAAATCAATCTGGCTTTCACACTTGGGCCCACACTCATCATTACTGTTTGTCCAGAATTCATACTCAACTCGATCATCAGGATGTGGAAGAGCCTCCCTCCAGTCAAGATTTATGCTAACCATCTCCCCCTTCGACAGTTCTTTCTTGATTTTGTCCCCAAGAGATTTGCTAATAAGAGCTGACGGAATGGTTATGCTCTGAAGATAATCCGCTTGTGCATCCTCCTCCTCTGGGTTGTCCATAGTAATTAGGGGCTCATCTCTGTCGTCTGCAACCAGAATAGCTGCTGCTCCAGCCTTCTGAGCATTCCAAGCCTTCAGAGTAAAATAACAATCTTCGAAACCCAACACCAAAAAAAGGGAAAACATAAGGAGAATTCTAAGGTAAATACTAGAAATACTATGCATTATTTCTTACATCGTAAATTTTTGTTTGAAGCATTTATCATGGCAAAAGATAGGCCATTTAAGAACAACCTGAGCACATTTACACTGTAATAACAGATCTGTACCAAAACACACAAGACAGAAAATGAAACAGACAAATAAGGGGACGCACATTATTTACATCCGTTGGTGCAATCAGCGCTCCGTTCACAATTCATTCATCAACATGTGCATATGAGATAAATAAGCTACAAAGTAACAGGAAATTAGTGGCATTTGATGACTAAATTATCTGGCTGGAAGCTGAATCATAATCTTTCATTCTTAGTACTCTCTGAACATCGCATGCACTCACTAAGTTTGTTTGACTTTTGCAATTACTCTATGCAGCACCGCAAGCGAGGCCGTTTACTCAAAAAGTAAAATAGAAATAAATCATTCAAAAACAATGACCAAAAGCGCACCAACAAAAAAAATTTAATTCCCACAAACATAATCAGACATAATGGAGTTATTCATCCGAAAAGAAGAAAATTGAAGTTGAGAGGCGACCCCCCCCCCCCCCAACATAAAATAAAAAACAAAAAAAAGGGTAAAACTGAAACAAGAAAAAAGAGCTGGCTCACCCCCTCGATCAGCGAGAAGGAAAGTGGGCATGCCTCCAGGCTTGGATTTGAAGGAGATATCGACATCATCAAAACTCTTGCAAGCCTTTTGATCAGCTTTAGGGTAGACCACAGTACCAATCATGGTTCCTCCATACTGAGGGACCCCAAAATTCCCAATTGCACATTCGTAAACTTGTTTCAGGGAGTCGGGTGAGGTGATTTTTAAGCTGTTCTTCTCCACGACAAATCTCCCCGAACAAGACCCCAACAAAAATAGAAACCATAACAAGTACACAACAAGAGAGCGTCCTAGCATTTCCCTCATCATCGTCGATTCCAGAAAAAGACGCCAAACTTAAAAACACGAAAACCCCGGATCAAATCCGATGCTTTCTTTGTTAGTATTTGTCGCAGTACCCAAAATATCAAGAAGGTCGATAACCTAATAAATCACAAACCAAAGTATCGAGCTTTAGGCCAATTTGATGCGAACCCAGATCAGAAATGTCGGCGATTCAGTATAAAGATCAAATCCTTGATGACTCAACCCAGTTGAGAAGTATAATTTTGCGCTGAATTTTCTGAGGCTTAAAAAAGGGAAGAAGTGGGGGAAATAAAAAAGAGAGAAGAACAAAAAAAAAAAAAAAAAGGGTTAAGCGGTCCTGCGACGAGAAAAGCAAACGAACGAGGGGAGGAAGGAATAAAATGAAAAGAGAAGGGACTGGGGAGAGTTGAATTGTAGAGGGGCAGAGGAAGTTGGGACTACTCCTTAAGTTGCTTATTCCGTCGATGGGAACAAGTCAGTACTACGTAGGAGACGAGCAGCCCCTTCGATGATGAGGAAGAGGATAATCTATCACTTGGCCACTTGTCGCCATTCGCAGGACAAAAACAAAAATAAAAAAATATATGTATACTAAAATGAAAAGTCTAGTCTCGCTTCTTCTTTGCTAAGGAATCATTTCTTGTCTGGACACCCAAAAATAAATAAAATAAAAACAAATCATTAGTAGTACTGGGCATGGAGTTAAAATCCATCGATTTTGTAATCCAACTAACAATCGAATCAATTACCGCCTGGCACTGGAGATTCTCTGTTACCCATTTGCACTCTACTTCCCCAAACTTTTGTAGGGATAATTTCAGCAACCTCCCCTCCCCGATGTTTCTAATAGTCTCATTCCCCTCCTCGAGGCTTTCGAAAAAAATGTTAGAAACTTCTCCTAAAACTAAATAGACAATCTCAAATCCAACCCGATTCAAAAAATAAAAACAATAAAAAAAAAATGGAAAATGGAGAGAGAAAACAATTTGATACTACAAATGCCTCCGTTGTCTTGCATTAGTGAAGTTACAGGTAAAAGGCAAATAATAATAACTTTCAATAACAAATCAGCATATTTGTAACCTCTCACGCGTTTATAGAGCATGCATGAATGAGTGAGCTAAGCACACTGATTTGGCATCTTACCATATGAAGCAACCCAAGTTACACAAGAAACATATAGAATCAACTAAGCATAATAATTTGGTAGAGACCTGACAGATCAAGTCATACGAGAAACAGAAAATTAGCTAAGCATAATTTACCATACACAAACAACAACTATATCAACATAGGCTGTCAAGGAATATTGAAAAATTTCAAAATTCTTAAAGACTAAACTGGTAGAGGTTGAAAGAGCTCATCGAATCTTCAACAACTGTGAGAATCCAGAGCTTTTTATACCATGTATGAAGTTTTCTTTGCCATGTATCAACAATTGCTTACAGAGACTAATTGAAGTGACTTGTTGTACCGGGAGCTTTCTAAGCCATGCATCAATCACCAAGTGGCTCTTGAATTTTTCTTCATGACAGACATTCTAGATATTAATTAAAGGAATCTAACCATATTTATAATAACTAACTTGACTAAATTTGTCCAGATAATTACAAAATACCTTGTGCAGGTATTTAAATCTTTTCATCCATGATGATGATGTAAGAAATGGGATCCAGTATTCTATCAGGGAGGGGAGTGAGACTTTCAGAAACCTCAAGGGAGATTTCTAAAATTATCTCATTTTTATACTAAGTATCCAAGCAATAGATTAGAGAGTAGATTAAACTTTAAGAAATGCAAGTACAAAAGTTATTTTGACTTCTCCTATCATCATCAATTTTCAGGTAAAGCATGCGCCAAGGTTGAAAATCGAAAGTGAGGCTGATAATTTCTAAATAGTTGCCATTTGTAAAATTAGTGTACGATGTAATGCTATCCATATCACGATGATATATACTACTACTTATGGTAGCACCTTTCTTAACCTGGCTGACTGGGAGTGTGAGTATGAGATTCGCAATTACGGGTACTAATAATAAGCATTATTAGCATTCCAGTTTTAGTTTCTGGCTTTCACAAAAAAAAAAAAGGCATAGAATAGAAGAGAAGGAACACAACAGTAGTGTTCAGGACATACCCTAATCATCAATGATTAATTAAAACATATAAATAATGATGGCAGGCTACCAGCGAGATATTTGGACCACAACACTTAGCCATGAAAAACGTGCAACCATTTTGGGTGCACGTGGAACGACGTCAACGTCACCACACCAGCGCAACTTCTGCTTTTCTTCTTTGATTTGTTTTTTTTTAGTGGCTCTCGTTTTTTAACTTTGAAGAAATCTGTTGTATTCTTGATGTTGAATGGGCCAAATGACTAATAATAATTGACTAGACAGAGGCACTACTGAAGGGTGATAACCCTTCAAAAGCAAGAGTCCACATTCAGTCACGGGATGGTTCTGCTTTAGAAAATGTTGACACCAAATCCTAACTCAAGTGCCCTCTTTATATACAGACAGTGTAGACGACACCCACATATGTGTTTTTACTCAACTTTTGTAGTAAAACTTGATGATATAAGACACATATGTGGGTAACGAGTTATTAATATTAAAACATAGAAAAAATAATTTGCTGAAATGTTACGTAGATTAATCATAAGCAGTAATTTATTTATGTAGATTTTTTTTTTTTTTTTAAAAAAAAAAAAATCAGTTTCATGGGAGACATAGGGTTTGTTTGGATAAGAATTTATTTGGATGATTTATTTGAAATAATTACTATAACACTTTTTATGATTTGATGTATGTGAGATAAAAAGGTGATTGGAAGATAAAAAGGTGATTGAAATTTGTGAAGCAAATCATTTTATTTCAAAACATTTCAATCCAAACACACCCTATAGAAAAGAATAGAAAAAAGGAGGAGTATACTAGTTTGGCTGGCGGTAGAATGACAACTGCAGTGCTCAAGGAGCTAGTGATAAGTATTACTAGTAATTAATACTACAAAGCAGTGCGAATTAGTAATAGGACAATTTGTGAAGTTATAGTAGCAGTACGCATTGAGAAATAAACAGCATAGAATACTCAATAGTCAATAGTGCGTGTGTGATCATCTGATGGCTAGTGCATATATATATATATACTGACACGACACTGACACTGACACTGACACTGACACTCGGGTGGGTTGGTACGTTTTTTTTTTCTTCTTCTTCTTCTATTGGAAAGGGAAGTGGCTACAGCAGCACCAGGGAGGGCAGTGCGGGTCCGCTCGTACGTATCATCAGAAAAAGCAAATTCCAGATTTAATCAGATTCCACGATGTGTAGAGTAGAGAGTGTCCATTAATCAATGTCCACCAAACCAAACTTGAAACTGCCACCACGATTTTTCGAAATTAAAAGAATAATAAGAAGAAGAAAGTGACCTAACACTTGGATGGAGACTTTGAGGTGTGAGGCGTCCATATAAAGTGGCATTACTAATTCAACTAAACTATCAATCCATGAATGAATGAATGTGTTATGTGCTGAAAACTGGAAGCGGCTGGCTAATCAACGTTTCTGCTGTCCCTTCTCTCCATTTCACGGACGGACCGCCTCTGCAAGAAACATAAATACTCCTACTAGAGCGTAACGCGCATCTACATCTACATGGGAGCTGCCGGAGTGATACTGTTGTTGGATGTCATATTAGTACCCACAACCCTCTTCCTTACAATCGGCTACCACGCTTATCTCTGGCACAGATTGAGGCATAAACCCTGTCTTGCCACCATAGGCCTCAACTCCATCAAAAGAAGATCTTGGTTGCAACAGCTCAACCAGGCAAGCAAAACCTATTTAGTATATACTCCCAAAACAACTTCTACTGCTACTGCTACTGCTACTATCAGGAGGATTATTAGAGAGTTATCATATCATCCCGTGCTTGCTAGTTATTTTTTTGTCACTCACTCATTTAACCATTACGTGAGGTAGTACCATATATATATATTTTTTTTTTTACTGCTCTATCTAATACTGGCTAGCGAGTGAAGTTGTAGTACTTGTGTACTATATATAGTCTGTCAGGACTCATTTTTGTTATTTTTTTTTGGGTTGGGTTCTTTTCCAAGGTGCAGGGAGATGAGAAGAAGGGGATGCTGGCCGTGCAAAGTCTGAGAAACACATTAATGGCGACTATACTGACGGCTATTGTGACCATTACAATAAGCCTGTGCCTGGCGGCTCTCGCCAATAACTCCTTCAACGGAGCAAATCACCTCCTCCCGAGCCTGAGGTTTCACGAGCCACCGCAATATTCCAGCACCAGCAGTAGTAGTATACTTTTGGGGGGGCTACATTCGGGGAAGATCGCTGCACTCAAGTGTGGGTCGGCGTCCTTCTTGCTGTTGGCTAGCTTCTTGTGCAGCGCGATGGGGCTTGGGTGCTTGATCGATGCCAACTTCTTGGTGAACGCCTTGGGGATGGACAGGGAGTTGTCGTCCTCCCCGGACCCGGAGTACACCCGGAGCATCATGGAGAGAGGGTTCAGGTTGGCAGTGGTGGGGAACCGGGTCCTGTGCATCACCTTCCCCCTACTCTTGTGGGTGATGTTCGGCCCTATCCCTTCGGCGCTCTCCTCTCTGGCCCTTCTTGGGGCACTCTACGAGCATGACTTTCCCGCCACATCTTTATCCTCCAAAATCAACAACAACTAGTACCTCTCTACTCAGTCACTACTAGTACTGACTACCGAGTGAGTGTATTCGTATTGTATCCATGCGAAGAGCCTTCTTCTTTACAGTATCAATAATCGCTAGTAGTAACCATACAGATTTAAAGTTTCATGCCAATCCAAATTTAGAGACCAAGGTGGCTATGTAATTAAATTAAGGAGAATATCTATCTGGGTATCAAAAAACTCAAATTTACTCGTCTGTTGATCATTGAAAGATGAGATACATCGTAGCAGGGATTCAAGAGTCGAGGAATGATTTTCGGAATCATTGAAAGGAAGGGGGAGGGCAATGGGAAAGGCATATGATTGATTGTACTAATTTTACGGTCTGGTCGCTGGTGAGAGGACACAAATGTATTAATTGTCCGTTGATAGTAGTGGTAATAAAATTCATGCTGGCACGCACGCTACGCTCGATGATTTCTGTTAGATACTCAGCTGCCATGAATTGCCTCCAAACCACATGGTTCAAAGTCTTGGCCGAGTTGTCACCGAAAATGATATCTCCGATACGATAACGGGATGAGATGATTCCGAGATACTTGACTCGCCAAGAACTCAATCAAAAAGCTTCCAATACGAATAGTCTCGGTCGAATCATTCCGAGTCAACTAGAAAATTTACATTTTACTGATTTTTTTTCTAATTTTTTATTATTTTTGTTGAACATACTTTTAAATATTATTCACACTTTTTAGAATATTAAATGCTTCAAAATTTACGTCTCACTGAAATCAATGTGGAACGATCCGGACCGCGACTTTGAACCATGGTGCCAACCTCGGTACGGACTATGCTAGAAAGGAAAGCGCTATTTCATTTTAGTTCAGCAAAATGTTATTTAGTATTCATCCAGTAGTCGTTGTAGTGTTACAAGTATTAATACGGCACCTTTAATAAGCAAAGTAATTAATTAATCACCTTATCATGATATTGACCATGTAGAGGCGTGTGTCTATACACATACGTATTTTTTATATGGTAGAGGATGCAGTGCTTGTATATATACCTCCTATTGAAGTCACTGGCGGAATCACATGTTTTTTTCCCCCTCTTTTCCCAAATCATCCTGACTACTGACTACATACTTTTTTAACCCATTTCCCGCTTTCCCATTAGATTCATTTACGAAAACTAAACTACAAAAATTCCTTTTCAGATTCTTCTTCGGCAGAGATTCTTTTTAAGATGGCAAAGAATGACAAAGTTCACAAACACATAACAGCGTCAAGTTACATATCTACAAGTAGCCGTAGAGCTTTACTCCTACAAATGCTACATTTCCGTTGCTAACTCGACAATATTCCACTTCTAACGTATAGGAAGACCCCGGCCCCCCTCCCCCCACACAAAAACGAGAGAGAGAGAGAGAGAGACTCAGCTTCCACAACATGTCCATATTGCACCATCTGCTTGTCCAACATACAACTTTGATTCATCATCTCTAGCATGTCGCATAACAACAGATTAGAGGGCTTCAAATAAGTCCTCAGTGGGTCAAAAACGCAAAGCTTGGCTTGCTAGTATCTTCTTTTTGTCAACCAATAGCCGTTTGGATTATTCAATGGCTTAAAAAAGTTCTGGTGGAATGGAAGATTAAGAATTCAAACCTTAACTCCCTTCCATTGTTATACAACAATACAGTGCATTGTATCAACTATTCAACATGCGTAACCAGCACATCTCCGAATGGAATACACACGCAAAGAAAGAAATTTCAATGTTATTACCCCGGAAAGCACCCTCTTCAAAGAAGAAGAAGAAGAAGAAGGAAAGAGCGTAAATAAAGATTAACTCCAAAACCTTCTTGACTAGTGTGCTTTGTTGGGAGAATGGATCGGCTAATGCTTTTTTTTTTTTTTTTTAAAATTGAGCTGGAACCCGTAAGCTCCTCATGCAAAAGGGATCCGTCAGGACCTCATTATCTCCTTCTGGACTTGCTCGCCCACAGAGTACCATTTACAAACAATTACATACCACTTCGTTCTCTCCTGACTGGGAGTTTCAGCTAAAAAGCACTCTTTCTTTCTTTATACTAGGTTGTTTAAGATTGAAACGTCGGCCTTTAGCGTACGCAAACAGTTTATCTAAGCTCTTTTAACACAACTTGTGATTTTACATTACACTACTGTACACTACACCTCTCTCTCTCTCCCCTCGCCCCACCCCCAACCCCCGGGGAGGGCTAAATTTCCCTTTGCCCCAACTTAAGAAAATTACCTAAATTTTGATCCCTCATAATCAGCATTGCATCTCACTTGAGCCAACAGCCCCACCTACTAGGCATTAGCATGGTTTTCAACTGCGTTCTCCTCAATCCAGTCCTAGCCCTCATCTGGACGATCACACGTCCCTTTGGTGTGAAACAAGCCTAAAATTTTCATAACCATATTTTGTGAGCAGTGGTTTTATGTGACCTGGCAAGTGGCAACAGGTCCACCAACTCATCTGAAACATTCAAAAATCAAAATCATCAGGATTTTCCTGTAGGAAAAGGTTAGCCCATCAAAGCTTATGCAATGGAAGCAACAATTTCTGTAGAGTCTATAGGAGGTCAATTTCCTCTACTTATCCCTCTAATATCAGGCATCAAAGTTCAGAACAAGTGCCAAAAATAAGATACAGTAAACCAATTCCAAACGTTGAAAAGAGGGAAGAGAGGGAAGACAGACGTGTACATACATGCACAGTCATACATAAAAAAAAACTACAGAACATGTTAGTTATCATAACAAGGTAGTACTTGTCTAAATGACCTGGTCCACCACATTTCCATGCTTAGTAATGCTGTTTCTAATAGGAGTTTCCTAAAACTTCATGGCGAAAGAGGTACTAACTCCTGTCTGGACAATGACACTGTAACAAATCCCTTCAATTGATCTAAGGGCTGTGTATGAGAATCACCAAAAAGAGACCTATAGGTTCAGTTGTGCTTGGCCAAGGAACCTTCTCAGTGGATGGATTTTTTGAGCTCCCATCACTTGCAATGTCACCCTTATCATGCAGATAGAACAGGAAAAGGTCAATATCAACTGCTACGAGACTGCAGAGTTCCCACTTCAGTTCACATTTCCATTACTTGGACCCAAAGGGAAATATATTCTGCACACATTTGCTTTTGTGAAACCTTTTCCCCAGTCATGATGATTCAATAAATGCAAGCGAACTATACTTTCATGCATCACTCCTAGTCATCCAAAGTTCAGATCTTAAACAACTGAGGAATCTAATGAAATTAATAACAACATTTCAATCCGCCAAGAACTTATTGGCAATGATTGACTACGACTGCCTCCCTTAGGTGTGCACTGACCAACATCTGAGGAAGCAATTGTAATATAGACCAACCATCATATAAATGCTTGATTAAACACTTGCAATGAGAAAACCCAAATTCCTGTTCATTCAATACAATCTTGGACCTATGAAATCAAACTAAATAATAAAAGAAGTAGATCACTGAGGTTGTGGAAAATAATATTATACAAAGAAATATGCTTGTCTTAGCATATGAAAATAAATACATGGGTACCCAAAATACATATGCAGACCCATAATGGGGAATATCCTACAAACAGTACTACCACATTGCCTAAGAATGGTCAAACACACTCTGCCTACTTTAAACACTGGTTTAGGGATAATAAACTAATAGAAACATGTTTGGTGTCAATATAGAAAAGTTATCCTATAAATATATATAGGTTTCAAACTAGCTGCAGTTCTAAAAACACATAAATAATAGACCAGTTTAGATGGGAATCACCATGTTTAATGCTGTGTTAGTTAACTAGTTGTTTAATCAGTGTTAGGTTTTGCCGTGGAAGTGATGACATAATTGCATAAATACTGTTCTCCATGAGAAAGGGTTATGACAAAACTAGATATTTGCTCTTACATCACCTTTTCTCTGGAATTCCATGGGTAAAGCCACATATGCAACAAATGGAAGAGAAGCTCTATCAAAACAAGGTTAATTGACCCAAGAGATGACAAGTCAGCTTGAGCCTTGATCTCGCCTTGATCCAAGATAACAAGGTCTCTTTCCCAGTATCTCTGCTTCTCTAGCAATCATGATATCTGAAGGCCAGAAAGTTTGATATATAACTTTAAGAACAAAGCGGGGAAGCAATCCGAGAACTGTTATAAGCAAAATGGAGAGCCAATACATAGGCGACTTTGCCAGATGGTATATTGTGCTGCAAAGATACAAGTGAAAAGGTCTGAGACTATAGAATGCCAGAGATGTAATTGTCCGTTGTGTAATTGGCAACTATGAGATTGCAGATAAACTAACCCGTAATTGGCGAATGTAGGTATAGAATCCAATACCAAAACACAGCCATAAGTGATGAGTATTGAACCCCATACGGAAAGGTGAGTGTATATTACCCATCGCTGAACATCCATTGCCAAGTGAATATTAACAAGGATAACAACAGCAACAGTCCACAAGCTACCCATACTCCAAATGTCAACACTGCTGTCCTTATAGGTGAACAAAGGCACATAAAAAAGAACAAGGCTCTGCCACAGTGTGTCAATCATTGTGAGCCAGAAGAGGCGCATATTGTAACTCTCCTGTCTGTGGCCTGCAGCGTAGAGTTTAGGATACTGGAGTAGTGTCTTACAACTTAGATCCTTGTCAAGAATACCAACAACAATTGTAGGCACAGAAGTATAGATAACAGAATAAAATACACTACTCCAGTCTGTCAAGGCAGAGGTAGTCGAAAATGCTGTGCACAATATATACCTGGAAATTGTAGCAAAATGAAGGTAACTAAAGGATGTCCTGTATAGCAAGAGCAATCATCCAGACAAGAATCAAGAAAAATCATAATGATGGCAGTCATTCCAACCATGAAACTCAAGAACATAACGCACGATAAAATAGTCAACACAGTGCGGGGAACACCCGATCGCAAGCAATTTAACAAATCATGACAATCCTACTCCATTAGCATTTTCCAAACCCTAGTCCGAACTACCACAGCCCCCTTTCCTCCTTTTTTATCAGAAAGCATATGGAAAAGATTAGTCAAATGAATAAGAAAGCATTTAACAAATCTAAAGATTAGTTATTTGGAAAGAAACAGTAGCCAATTGATCCACACCATTGATGTGAGTAATAATTGGCAATGGAAAAGTAAAAAAGCATCACAAAAAATCAATTAAAATTTTCCCACAATTAGGAAAAAGTAAGCATATGCAGCAGGTCAGCTTTCACAAGCTTGTTCTGTCAAATACTCTTTAAGCTTGTTACCAATTTTCTCAGAAGTTATTATGAAGATAGTCAAAATTTTGAAGAAAAAAAATTATTTCTGAACAGGGACTTCAATATATTGATGGAAAGGACAAGAAGAACACAACACACAACCAAGAGAAACTTGACACACCAGAAAAGCATGAGTACAAAAACAGCATTTCGGTAGAAGTTGTAGAGAACCAAAAAACCAATCCGTTGATAATTCCAATGCCCATGCACCAAAAGCAAGCGCTTCAGAAAGCGAAACTGTCCCATAGCAAAATCTGATGCCATCACTGCTTGACGCCCTTCCTGACCGCATATTCCAACACCAACATCCGCCATTTGGATCATGGAAACATCATTTGCCCCTGCCAAAAAAGAAAAAATTGGATCCAGGCACAAGCGAATTAACCTAAATGGTTTAATTATTCTGGTAGGCCTTGCTAAGACTTTGGAGCTTTTACTTACCTTTTCTATCCTCCTACAAAACCTATCCTATCCAACCTAAATTAAAACACCACACAGGAAAAGCAGTTAAGACTACCTTGATCGCTAAATTCAGTCTTGCAAAGCAAAATTATCAGTTCCCATGTAGAAACAAAAAACTAAACAAGTAAACACACAATCTCCTGTGACTGATAATTCGGTTCCACAGCACAAAAATTAAAACCAAAAAAGAAATTATCTTAAATAATCAACTCACCATCACCTATTGCAAGAGTCATATCATCAGTCCGACTCTTAATTAGGTCAACTATCCCAGCCTTTTGCAGAGGCGCAACACGACAGCATAGCACAACCCTACATGCAGTTGCAATGTCGAATAACTGTAGAAACATTAGCAACAATACCAAGTAAGATAGCATTATGAGAGTAGTAAGCAAATTTCCGACTCACGAAACTGTCCATAGAACTCAAGGAAATCTGAAAATAAACACTAAAAATACAACATGGTCAAAACTTCACACACAACTGAAAATATCACATTAAATCTTTAAAAAGATCAAGAAGAATTCATACCTCAGATTCCAGATCCTTCTCCAATATGTATACCAGGCTACTCCCATCAATTATGAGAGCTAAAGGTGCATGTAAAGATCCTTCTTCCAGTCCACCGTGCTGCTGGGGAGAGTTCGGAAACTTCATATCAACAGGAATCTCAAGGTAGTCTCTTTCTGCATCTCTTGTCCATTTCAAATCCTGGTTATTGCGATATTTCAAAACATATTTGGCCTTTGCATCAAACAAGAGTTTTCTGCATTCATTTTCTGAATTTCCATTTATTATAATCTGTTGCATTTCTGCCGTCAATAGCTTACAAGAAAGACCGATCGAAATTGCAGTCTCTTGCTTATCTCCAGTAAGTACCCACACTTTTATTCCAGCCTGTCGCAGAGACTCGATAGCTTCCGGAACACCTTCTTGTAGCTTGTCCTCAATAGCTGTGGCACCAAGAAGAGTTAAGTTGCATTCAATAAGTGATGCTGTCTGACGCAGCTTTATAGTTCTGTCAGTCAACGATGTGCTAGCATCTTGGTACATGCATTGCCACTCCTTAAGCTCTTCGCTTGAAAGATTCCTGGAAGCAACTACGAGGGTACGTAAGCCTTCAGATGAATATTCAGTCAAATGACTCTGAGTTGCATGTCTTCTATGATCATCCGTTGCAGCATCTTTCCTTAAGATGCTGAACATCGACGTATCAGCCCCTTTCACCAATACCTTGACATCATTATTTGGAAATCTGATAACCACAGACATTCTTTTACGCACACTGTCAAACTCATGCAAACCCAGGACATCCAACCTGCACTATCCATGGACATTATAAGATAGACTAAGCTACAAAAACAAGATTAACCTAAATGAGAAGGCCAAAAAATAAGAAGGCAAAAAAGAAACACAGTAGTTGTAGAAAAAGACCACAATACGCATAAATAGAAAAGAAGTCAGGGGTAGTTGACATCTATAATTGGACAAGGTTTGGGTAATAGAGACTTAATCTTGGTAACCCAAGTGCAATAGCGCATTCCATCTATTTATGTTCTTAATACCAACAGTCAATGACAGTTTGACATCGAAGGTGGCATCTAGAGAGCCCAAACAACCCCACTTTTCAGAAAGAGATTGGTACTTGGCAGGGCTAATTTGCCATCTGCCTATTCTGGGGTGCTTATAATCAACTCATTGTAATTTTCTTTAAAGCTAGAAGCTTTTTGAGATGGTCTTCTTTACTTTTGACTTCTCATTTATTATAAGCCGATTATGCAAAGCAGGCCTTGAGGTTTAATCACAGCTTTTAGCTTTTAAAAACACCTAGAAGGAGAAAAATGCTTTCAATTTTTTTTCAACACATTGTCAGCAATCAATAATTCATAATCAGCATAAAATGTCGAAAGCAACCAACAACAGGCCATATTTGCACTTGCGAGGTCATGGAAATGAATTTAGACCCAACTCAAAAATGGCTTATTAGCATTGGAGGTCCAGTTAGAAGGTAGCAACACCTAGCCAGAGAAAGGTAATTATGATAAACTTCTGACTGCAAATCACACATCTACGTTACCAAAGACAAATACACACGTCAGAAATCAAATAATTCATAATCAGCATAAAAAAGCTAAAAGCAACTGATAATAGGCCCTATTTATGAGTGTGAGGTCATTCTTCTTAGGTATGAGTGACAAGTCACCACAACGTAATCCTTCTTCACATGGGAAAAATGTTATACCCAGCTGAAGATGGCTTAATAGAATTAGAGGTCCAGTTTGAAGATAGCAACACCTAGCCAGAGAAACAGCAATTATGATGAACTTCTGACCAGGAGTCATAAATCTATGTTACGAAAGTCAAATTCACAACACACCATGTTGAGCTTAACTTGAAAGTTTGAAAGTGTAACAAGTTCAAATTTTCTCCACCTTGCTAAGTGAAAGAAGCATCACTTCAGTGCAATTAAATCTGCAGCTCAGAGCAAGGGAACAATCAACTAGAAAAATAAGCAAGGCAGAGAGAAAACAACAAATTTTTTTTTTTTCGCCTGCCACACAATTTAGGAGGGCTCAATATTGCATCTTAATTCATATTGTCAACAAAACCTAAGACCATTCATGTTTTCCCAGTCATCCAATCCAATTTACCCTCAATATGCATAGAGATTAACCATTTCCTCCATTTTACATCTCACCATCTACTTTTCATCTTATGAATTTAGAACCCTTGAAGAATGCAGACCATCATTAACAAATGAAACTATATCAGACAGGCATAATTCAAACACCTAAAATATGGCAGAGACTACAAATGATCAAAAAAATTAATTAGCTCTGAAAATACAGCATAAATGAATACGCAAAGTAGCAAGGGGGTGAGAGTATTTGGCAACACCACAAACACCAATCAAATTAGAGTTTTAAGACAGTGTATGGCATGTTCAGAGCAAAGACCCTCGTTCTTTTAATCTTCAACATTCTTTTAAAAGGCAACATAAGACCAAACATATTAACAAATAAACTTCTGGGGCAGAAATGGTCACCATTATAAAAACAGGTAAAAGAAGAAACCTGATTTGAGCAAGTCCTCTACCTTAGTTTCTCACCATTCACATCAATCACAATATGCCCAGATGTCCTCTCGAAAAGAGTATAACCATAAGCAGAAGCAGCAGCAACCAAGGCTTGTTCATCAGGTGACTCACCCTGATAATCAATGGTCACAACATTGTCACAACAGTCACTTTCTGCTTCGCTTGAAGATGGACTACGAGCAAGAATAGGAATCACAGTGTTACATGCTGACAGTGTCAGAAAAAACTCATGCGCAAATGCTCTTTCCTCACTTGACAGTTCTTTATGCAACAATTCCAGTAGTTCAAAATCAGCAATAATTTCTGATTTAAGCTTCCATCTTCTTCGGCCCAGGAGGGCTGACTTTCGTTCCCCTGCAGAAGTTCATTGAAACAAAATATACAATCATTTAGAGACAACATTAAGCACACACTACTGAAATAAAATTCTGTTCAAACATAATGATTAAATTTTTCTGATCCCCGAAAGAGAGGTCAGAAAGAACCACAGGATAAGCTGCAAGTCAGGTGAGCCTCCTTTCCATAGCAGCAAAACTACTGGTCAGCCCAAAGATGATAGAGAAAGGATCCCAAGCAAATTTTATAAGTTATACATCAAGAAGGTTGCAAAGTTCCATATGACATAGAGATTTTAGCAAGCCCCATTACAAGCAATTAAATGAAGATAACTGAACAAGGTAAATTATAAGGTTAAACATTATATCCATTTACCATGGCATGTTAGCTAGACCCCTACTCCCCTGCGTAATACTGGATATTAGTTGTCATTTAGCAAATAGCACAAACTAAGCATATATGGCTTCTCCAAGCAAAAGAGAAGCTCCACACAGCACATAAATTTCCACAAAGCATTACTATAGCAATCAGGGAAAAAACATAGAGGCGTAAATTTCATTAAGTCATACACAGAAGATTTCACAAATTCAAGTTTAAAGAATATTCAAAAAGGTCCAAACGAAGGCAATAGCTCCTATAAGTGCAGGTCTAGTATTCATTACGCCACTTATCATTATCAGGCATGCTACCTCCTAATCCGATTGCTCCAGGACTCAAACATTCAGGTCAAATGCATATTGAAAGTACCCTTTTCACAGAAAAATTAACATATTGAACATAAAGCACTTTGAATAATTAAATTTCTATGAATTCAAAACATGCATTCACATACTATCTTGGCCAAAAAAAAAAGGAGAATGACATAATAATTAGAAAAAGTTCAACAAACTTAGGTATGTATTCAGAACATAAATCACATGTATTAGTTATACCTCCTATATTGGTGCCCTCCAATGTCCCAGTCATCGAAAGGGACCTGCCATAACTTTTCCCGCAAACACTCGCTCTTCTGAATTCCATCCTGTTTTCAGTAAGTGTTCCCGTCTTATCAGAAAATACATAGCGGATTTGACCTAAATCCTCATTAATATTTAAGGATCTGCACTGGAACCTTGAACCGGAGCTATTATCATACATATGCCTGTCACCAATCATGAAATATGACTGTCCTAACCGAACCAGCTCCATGGTGATGTAGAGAGATATGGGTATCATTATCTGGAAAACTATTATAGAACTCAAAAAGGAGAAGAAGGCCTCCATCGGAATCCCATAAAATTTGTATGGCCTGCCAGGAGATTTTCCATTTGGAAAGTAAGTCCTCCTGTAATAAGGTAATGTATCAAGCTGATTCTTATGGCGTTTAAGCCACAGACCCATCCCTATTCCAACAACCAGGCACATGGTTAAGAGGAAAACAGACAACCAAAAAGTTTCTCGATTCATGTAGGTCTCCAATCTACTCCTTTTAGATGGAGATGAAGCACTGTTTAGCATAGCTTTAGTCTCCTGTCCGGCATAAACCACCACGCCAATTACCCATTCTGTGTTCTTCAGCTGACAGCCACGCAAAATGATGTTTGATTGGGTTAGTGGGAACCTTTGGCCCTTTATCTCCATGTTGGCTGTGAACTCGTATATATTCCTGTTAGGTTGTTCGCATCTAATAACCCCAGAAATGGTAGTCCCTTCAAGAACTAACTTACTTGTTTCTTGCCTAGCATACCGGGTCTTCAGGTTTGACTCCCCATCCAAGTTCATTGTCTGTATATAAGCAATTCCACTTGGATCACTGGTCCCAAGCAGCACCACATCACAAGGAATGCTCTCATCAGCACAGATCTTCACAACCTCACCAGCCTGCATCTTTTTCCATCTCTTATGTTGGAATTCACTGGCTTGAAGCACTAGAGCCTCCCGGTTATTTTCATTCCTGTCTGACCTGTGCCTTCGCCAATCCTCATAACCATCTTTTATAGCTGTTACAGAAAGCACAAAAAGCAGAGGAAAAAGAGAGACTGTTCTCCCAAAAACAGCAAGAGGTGGAAGCTGGTTCAGTGCGGCAATGGCAAGGAAGTATAAATAGGCAACACGGTGAAACTGAATAAAGAGATTCTTAGGCAGAAAGTTTAAAATTGTATACTTGCTGGTTCGAATCTCATTCCCAGAGAACTCAAATTTATGGTTAGTCTTCTTTGGATCATTAATGTGGATCAATCTAGGGTTATCATGGTGCATTACGTTATCTTCCAACTGCATGCTCTTGTGTCTACTCCTCTGAGATTTATTCAACTTATCCTGAACCCGAGATGAAGCCCTAGACAAGTCAAGTTGGGTGGCTCTGGTAGAAGTTGACTGAGATGAAGCCACCGGGGATTGCACTGAAGAAACTTCAAAGGAAGCGATATCATGGTGAGCATCCATGGCTCCACCCCACGAAACCAGGCGTTTCCTCTCTCTCCAAGGACATTCCACTTGAAATTCCCGGTGGAACCGAAGCTCAGCGGAACAGAACCCCTTCCCCTTTGTGGCAGCAGGATGTCGAACAGATTCGTCAGGAAAACCTATCCGTCTAAGTGGGGAAAAATTGGAGTCCAACTCGTCCTCCTTCAAAGTGTACAGAGTGGTAATACTACTGGTATGTTGAGGTGGGTCGTCAAAAGCTGCTGCTGCTGAGGAAGGTGGTGATGAGGTAGTATGACGTTTAAGGAGGTGAGGATGAGAATAAAGGTCAGGTGGCTCAGATGAAGATAGCAATGGTTTGCCCGATGTCATAAATAGCAGTCCTCCAACAGAGACGCATCGGATATGATAAAACTAAAACAACACATTAATATAGCAGAAGATTTAGAGCAGAGATTAACTACAAAATTGACTACCCAATACGTGTGTTCTACACACTACCCCGCCATTTGGTACAAAATCCCGGAGGACACCCATTATTGGGGATGGACTTTCCGTCCAAGTTACCGTCCACATTTGACTTAAAGAAGCAAGGACAAAAAGTACGCAAGGGAGAAACCAACATATTCATGCTCAATGAACCATTGCTTTTATTTTTCCCCCGATTTTCAAATCACATATATCAACTTGCTCGCACAAAAAATCAAGGAAATCGAAAAAAAATTCTTGTTTTATTCCTAAAATTTAAATAAAAGAAATGAGGTTTGTTGTGGAAAAGCAGCAGATACTGAAGCACCCCGGAAAAGGAGGTAGGTTACAAGGGGAAGAAATACACAGAGCTGACCTCTCGGCTGTTGTGGTATTCCTTAGAGTGTGGTGGTTGGTATTCTGGCAAAAGGGAGGTGGGTGTTTAGCAGCAAAGGCAGCGGCAGGGAAAGACGGAAAAAACTCGAAAGTCGAGAAAAATGGGAGATCAAACAGAAGCTGAAAGTTGAGGAGGAACGGAGGAGAAAGGAGTCCAGAAGCGAAAAACAAACCTCCTCCTGCTTGGCGCTTTTCTAAACTGCAAATACCAAAACTGCAAAACAAGAAAGAGACAGAAGAAATTAAATGAAAAAGAAGAGAGAGTATATAACCGTTGTACAAATAAGCAATAACCCCAACAATGCAGATGAATGAGAATTGAGAAGAAGAAGATGATGATACCAAATATGAATTATGGAGAATGCGAATCATAAGAGGCCTGCCAAAACATCTAATCGGAAAAAAAAAAAAGGAGAAGACAAAAAAAGAGAGGGAAGGGGGGGGGGGCAAACCTGGGGGCGTGAAATGATGGAGGGTTTTGTTGGGTTGGGAGAGAGCAGAGAAAGGCGGAATCTGGGAATTGTGGATCTGGATGAAGCGTTAACGGCGTAGGTCGGATGATAGGAATTAATGTAGGTGTAATGGTGGAGATTGAATAAGAGGTGGAGAGAAAGAGGGTGTTTGGGTTGGGGAAGCCATAAATTGGTGCAGCAGCAGAGGAGGAACAACAACAATAACAAGAAGAAGAAGAAGAAGAAGGACAAGCAAACAAAAAGGTCAGATCTGGCCGTCCGATCGATCCCAAAAAATTAGAAAAACAACCCACCGCTCCGTATCAAAGACTCGGGATGATTTTCTCTCCGTCCCTCCTAGGTGCTTGTTTTGTTATTTTGATGGTGCACTGCCACCGACTCCCCCACCCCGGTGCCTCCCACGAGTCCATTTTTCTATTTTCAGTTTTCATTTTTAAAAAAAAAGGGTTATTATCGCTTTAATCACTTTAGTATTTGGTGCTAATTTCCCCTTTAATATCAATTTTTAATCACTCAAGAGTCAAGACTAACGATCAAACTTAACAAAATTTACCAATTCAATTGAAAAGACATATTTAATTCTTAAATTATTATCAATTTATCCTAATAAACCTATTATCAGTTTACCCCTTAGAGTTATTTTTTAGACAATTTATCCTACCATTAAACTAATTTAGCAAATTAAAAATTTTAAAATAAAGTACCTTCCTCTTTGTATAATAAAAATAATATAAAAATTTGGAGTAATTTTTTGCCTTTTAATTATCAAGGAAAAAAGTCAAAATATTAATCTATTTCTTCTTGACAATCTTATTAATATTAAAAATATAGAAAGATAGGAGAGAGACAAAGAGAGGGAAATAGATCTGAATACTCTTTTTAAAAAATACAAATAAGAAAGAATTCAATATTTTTATTATTTTAAAAAAAATTTGTTTGCCACCTAATTCCAATTCTGATTTCGATGACATTAAAGTAATACAATGATACTAGATTTTTCGTTATTTTCTTTCTTTGCAAACTCTAATTTTCTATCTCATTCTCTTCTATCTCATTTTCTTTTCATAATATTAATAAGTGTGAAAAAAGAAATTTGAGAAAATCCTTTTATTTTTATATTTTTTGAACTCTTAGATTGAAAGAAAAATGAAGAATAACTATTCTAACATTTTTACTTTTAATTATATATAAAAAAAGGTAAATCCATTAAAAAAATTTTGAACATACTAGTTAGGTTAATGATGGTAAAATGCTTCGAAAATAATGTTAGAGAGTAAAGCGATTGTATCACTCTAATTTAAAGGGAGCAAACGATAATAACAATATAGTAAATGCTATAAAATAAAAGGGTATTTTTATTTAAAATTTGTTAATGTGCTGAGTTAAATTATCTATAGAAGTAAAGTGATTAAAAGATAATGTTACGGGATAAATTGATGGTAGTGATATAGTTAAAAGGGGTAAAGTAATAATAATTCAAAAAAAAAAAGTTTCCAATAGGAATTACATACAATTGCATAGTAGTACTAATAAGGGAAAATCCTTCAAAATCTATCTTGCATTTTGTTAAATAAATTTTTTTGTCCTTCATTTAAAAAAAATGATAACTTTAGATCCCTTATGAAATTAATTTGGTAAAATTTAATTCCAACCTAAATTTTCAATCATTTTTCATCTTGAATTCATCATGTCACCCACACGTAGTTATAGTTTGTTAGGAGGAAAAAGATTAAATTCTATTCGTAATTAAACAAATTACTCGATTCACATCATCTTTACCCCTAAAAATTATAAAAAGATTACCCTGATTTGGGATCGAATCCAATTCATACTCATTTTTTCCACTAAAACAGCGAGATCTGGTATTTTTGTATATAAAAAATGACTACATATGGGCTATATGGTGATTTCAAACATAAAAGTTATCGAGAGCTTATATTAGAATCAAATTTTGCTGAATTGATGTTGTAAGAGATATAAAAATAACATTTTAAAAATAAATTATAAAAAATCATCTGGTGAAATGTGAGAAACATTTTGAATGATTTTTGCTGCAAATAACTAGTAGCATCATTCTCGTATATATTATAAGATCAAGTTCAAAAAATTTGACAAAAAAAAAGACAAATTCAAAGTTATCATTGGATGATAAAACAAATGTTTTGTTGAATAAATTAAATTAAACTATAGGTCATTGCATCACCCACTTTTAAAATTTATGGCTACTATACTTTGAAGGATTAATAGCATTAAACTCTTTTAAAATTTCTAGATAAAATATAAATTAAAGGGTTAACAGATTAAACACTTTTTAAAATTTGGGGCGATTTGTACGTTGACCCTTAACATTATTATTTTTAACCGCTATCTCTCAGGGATTAACAGTTTGTGAAAATAAATAATTATCATCAGTTGGCAACGGTAGATTATCATAAAAACTATGGCTTTGTTTGGATTGCATTTTTTCTGGACTTTTTGTAGAAAAATTACTGTAATGATTTGATATATATGAAGTAAAAAGGTGATTGAAAAGTGTATCAACGGAAAATATAGTAATTTTTCTTTGAAAATCTGCAATCCAAACACATCCTATAAATCTACCACTATAGAATTTTATATTTAATTTACTTCCTATAATTCGACCACTAAAGAATTTTATACTCAATTTGCTTACTGTAACTCTATCGGTAAAGAATCTTATTCTGGACACCAGAAAAAAAAAAAGTCTGATTCTCAATTTATCTCCTAATTAATGGTAAAGGATAAATATCTTATTCTCAATTTATCTCCTAATTTATGTTAAAGAATAAAATTATCCTTAGGCACCGTTTAGATTAAAAGAAATGAAGGGAAAGGAAAATAAAGGACGATAGTGAAAAGGAAAAGAACAGGTAGTAGAGGAAAGTAGTTCTTATCCATTGTACTTGGATTAAATATGGAAGAAGAATGAAAAGAAATATTGAAATTTTGTTTGGGCTGATGAAGGGATAAAAAACGGAAGGAAATGATGAAGTGTTATTTAACTAGAAAAGATAAGAAAAATTAACCTTTCAAACAAATTTATATTATTCCATTGAATTCGGTTTCCTTTTCCTTCATTTTGCCTACTTTTAGATAGAAATGACAATTCAACAAATTGATTAGGTTCTTTGCCCCTCTCTTTGTTCATATCATTCCATTTTTCTCCTCAAAAATCAATCAAAAAAAAATTTTCAATTATTTTTTTACCTAACATATATCATATTGCTACCGTATAAATTTTTTTTTTTTACAAACAAAAACTCTAAACTCAGAATCCAAACGGCTTCTAATCTATTTTATGTTTTCACGATTGAATTTCTAATCATATGTCGTGTTTCGATATTGTCTCAACTGATTTTCAAATTTGTATATATATACTTGCCACGTTTTAATGTACTCTATGCTAATAGTACGAATCTCCAATGAAATTATGGTTTTTATTTAAAAAACTAATAAATTTGTAGAAAAATGTAGGGTAAATAAATGCTAGACTTTATTTTTTTAAAAAAAACTTTTTTCCCCGACCAAATACGCAAATATGCGAGAAGGAAAAAGAAGAAAAAAGCTTTCAAGCATTTTCCCTTGCAATCAACCGAATACTATATTTGTATTTTACCAACTCTTGAGAAGGATTAAAGGGTGTTCTGAAAATGGGATACTGTTCCTAAGGAATCAAACTTCCCCAAGCCCCAGGTGAAATACTGCTCTACGGGCCTACTACAGCCGGTGGTGATGACCCATGAATGCTAACTGATAAGGAGAGATGACCGGGTCCCACTCCCACCCAGAAGGGAAAACAAAATGGTACTCAAAATATAGAGCAGGCGGTCGGGCGGTTGATTTTTGTTTGCTGCGGTGGGTACTACGTGCTAGTCTAGTAGCATGATGGATGGCTGCCGATGGGACTAAAAATCAAATAACCCCTTGCCTCACCCTCCTCCCTGGCTGGCATCCATCTCTACGAGGCTGGCTAATCCAATAGAAGGGAGGAGGAGGAGAAGAAGAAATCACCGTCGTCTAGCCGCCGCCGCCTAGCACCTGAATGAATCCTGACCTGAGGAGGAGGAAAATGAGTGACTGACTCTCGGGTGCTGGTGTTTTAAAGCTGGCCGGCCGGCCGGGACTATACTACTGGATACTCGCACATCTTCAACACCGCTAAATTGCACCGCCACCCCTATCTTGTACATCCGAATCCAAGTAAGGAAACAATTAACTGCCTCGATAGCTTTTACCACCACTCTGTTCCTCCTAGTGTTTTATTGCATTATCACAACTATCAAAGTATCTGTCATCCTCTCTCAAACTTTTCAGCTGACCAACTACTTAGCACTTCCTTCAAAAAAACTACTAGCACTAGGGCGTAACCGTTACTCTTACGTACTTGCGAGTGGGGTATGTAATGTATCTACTTCCCAAAAGGTTTTCGTTCTTGCATTCCGGCAGTATCATGTTAAACGGTCAGAAGTTTGGTGTAACAAAAGGTTTTTCTTTTCTTTTTTTTTTTTCCTGACCTTTTGCGTGAAACTGAAAATTGATACGTTAGGTTTCTACTATTACTATCTTTTTATTTTCCTTTTTGAATTAGGTAAAAACTAGTAGTATATTACTTTCAATTGCTCAACGTATTATCCTTTTATTTAGGGGGAGATTCTATAGTTTCTTTTGAATATTGTATCTTCAAGATAAATTCGCCCAAACTTTAAGACGTAGCCCATTATCACCATTTATTGTACTGATGCAAATTAAATTGAGGAAATGATTTCTTAAAATGGCGATAGAATTTCCTTTTATTACAATACACTAGGTGGAAGTATAACAGACCATTGGATTTGGATCCTGTTTAATAACTCAATTTAGTACTTAAATTTATTGGGTTTAGATTTTAATATGTTCAAACGCATTCGATAACCATAACTAGAGCATTTGAATTAATTAAATGACATCGAATTTTTTAGGCAAAACTTGTTCCAAAAAATTAGTCATGATCTATTCACTTATCAAATGATGTGATATACATTTAAATGTATCAAATTTAGTACCTAATAATTCAATAATTTAATTGATTCAGATTTTAAATTTCAATTTTATCAAACGCATCTTTAGATTTCCCCATGTGACTTCAAGGGAGAAAAAAATTCAAAATGGTATACTATAATAGTTATTTCTACTTGAATTGTGCATATGATTATATACAAATGACTCACATTTGATCAAAAACAAAAACAAAAATAAATTAGGTGTAGGTGGCGTTGTTCTATGTACTAAAGCATACGTACGACTTCTGGTTTGATTGCGGCTTTTGCATCCCCGATTTTATTTTATTTTATTTTATTTTTGTTTTGGAGAGTCAAATGTTGTTGAATACCACATGTTTCCCATGTGTATTGATGGACAAATGCTTTGGATCTTCTCCGTCTCCATTATGTTCAGTCTAAAGGTTCATTTTCTACGCCTACCAAAAACAAGCATCCCCCTTAAAAAGTTAAAGCTTTAAAGCTAAGCACCCCAAATCCCAGTTGATACCATCACTACCACCATTACCTTTTTTTTTCTTTTACTCTTTTTTTTTTTAAAAAAAAAAATTTATTTAATTTGTCTTTACTTACTAACCATGTAAAGGAAACACTGGTGTATCTTTGCTTTGAAGGTAGCCCAGATGATTCCCTCTTTCATACTTCTCTCTGTTTTCACTACAAGATTAGTTCGTGGTCTACTGGATAAGTATCTTAGACATGCCACACACACATATATATATAGATGTCTTTCCTGTCAATGCTAAAGCACCTCCCACAAAGATTAAAGCTATCGCCTATCAGTCTTGATATCATGGACTGCAGCCAGATTGACATTACATGTGGAACATTATTATTACAGTTGCTTTTTATCCTCTTAATGTATCTTGATACCTCAAATGCCGATTCACCCAAAATGGAAGACAAAATGAATATTCCTTGGCCACATTCTAGCAACAATGATTTTTATTTCGGGTAAGTATCTCGACAACGACGATGGGTGCGTCCAGTAAGCGTAATTCGATTTCATCTTGAGTAGCAACTCCTCAAATGCAGCTTACGCTGCTGTTTTTCTATATTGCTTACTAATGACATGTTTACAGATTACGTAATTTTGGAGTCATGGAAGACGAAGAATGGACACTGGTGCAAAAACATGGAAACCAATTCATGGTCAATGGCCAACCATTTTATGTCAATGGGTTCAACACTTACTGGCTAATGGTCTTTGCTGCGGATCAATCTACGAGACCTAAGGTTACTGAGGTTTTTCAACAGGCATCCTCTGTGGGTCTTACGGTGTGCAGGACTTGGGCTTTCAACGACGGCCAGTGGCGAGCTCTTCAGAAATCGCCGGCTGTTTATGACGAGCAAGTGTTCCAGGTACGTCCCTCTATCTCAATTTCACAGTGTCTCATGAGTTAGCTTTTTTGAGTTGACAAAGGACAAGAGTCCCCTGACCGTGATTTCCATCTGAAAGAATTATCTGCATTGCTGCGTCGGTCTCTGTACGTGCATGGTGCAAGTAAACCACGTTACATTAAAGATTGTAACGGTTGACTAACATGATGATATGGATACCAAGATCAATACAACAGATACGTTAAGCTATTCCTCGATTTACAGGCTTTGGATTTCGTCATAAGTGAGGCAAAAAAGTTCAAAATCAGGCTTATATTGTCATTGGTAAACAATTGGGAAGCTTACGGAGGCAAATCCCAGTATGTCAAATGGGGTAAAGCTGCTGGCCTAAACTTGACTTCTGATGATGACTTCTTCTCCCATCCAACTCTCAAAGGCTACTATAAGGCTCATGTCAAGGTTTGTACTTTGCTTTGATAGCTTTCTTGCATTTCGTTCACTAAGCTTGAATTTTAATGACTAGTTTCGCGTTCATTCATCGTTGACACTGCAGCACAGTCTTCGAACAATTGCTGTTATTGTACCAAGTCTAACATTTTCCCCTTTTCCCTCACTCCTAAATCTTTCTCTGGATACTTGGGCGCCTGGAGATGGTTCTTGATAGAGCCAACACTGTCAACAACATAACCTACAAGGATGATCCAACGATATTTGCTTGGGAACTCATGAATGAGCCGAGATGTGAATCAGATCCCTCTGGCAACAAGCTGCAGGTTTGTATCTCTGAACAGCTAAATTCATGAGAAACTTGTCACCATGCTATGTACACCTGAAACTAAATTAAATGCGCATGGTATATAAACCTAAAACATCTCACCGTACAAGGGTAGCTAGCTCTACCTCTTATCTTTCCATAGCATCTTTCCGAACTCCATTTACGCAGCATAATGTGATGAATGATATCTGTCATACAAGTTATCCTGAGTTATTCAGGTGGCAACGTACATGTAGGCTTGGTTAGAAGAAATGGCGGTCTATGTGAAGAGCGTTGATCCAAAGCATTTGTTGGAGATTGGAGTGGAAGGTTTCTATGGTCCCTCGACGCTCAACAGGGTTCAGCTCAACCCAAATACCTATGCTCAACAAGTTGGAACTGATTTTATAAGGAATCATCAAATTCTCGGGGTTGATTTTGCTTCTGTTCACATATATCCAGACTCTTGGTTAGTATATTCATTCATGGGAAACTGCTTTAATATTTTGTCACTCCTCCTCTTATATTCATTCTAGTGGTTTTTTACTTTTTTTTTTTTTTTGGGTGAGAAAGCTTTTTATGACACAATTACATCTAAAAGACATCTGGCTTATGTATGTTCAAGTTGTGGATGCATAGATTACACACTAGGGTGTTCTTTTATGGGTTGTCATGAGAGCTCCTATTAAGAACGTACTAAATGATATCGACACTGTATGAAGGATTTCGCAATCGATCTCTGATGCCCACATAGACTTCACCAAAGCATGGATGCAATCTCACATTGATGATGCTGAGAACTTCCTTGGTATGCCTGTTGTGTTTGCGGAATTTGGTGTATCAGCAAAAGATCCCGGCTACAATTCTACATACCGGGACACCTTCCTCAATACTGTGTACAAGACCCTCTTGAACTCGACAAAAATGGGGGGAGGCGGCGGCGGGAGCCTGCTCTGGCAATTGTTTCCCGAAGGGACAGATTACATGGATGACGGATACGCGGTGGTGCTTTCAAAGTCTCCTTCAACGTCGGATATCGTATCTCTTCAGTCGAGAAGGCTAAAGACCTTCAACTCCTTGTGTTCTTGGAGATGCCACTGGGGTTGCAAGAAGCACCAGCACCACCCGGGGACGGGGACTACCCTCCTGTATCATGATGAGCTTTAATTAATCTTTAGCTACTAGTACCACCTACCTACCTACTCCTGCCTTCGTGTTCTGTTCTCTTCCAAATTACTACTACATAAAAAAAAAAATTAAGGTGGTACTGCTCTATTTTGTACTGTATATGGTAAACCACCACATTTTGATTTTATCCCATTCCCTGAAAATTATGTTTGAGAAATTAATACTACTACTAATAATGTTCTAGCCATACTAGCATATGACTGTTCTTGCATGAGAATATTGTACGTAGTAACCCTTGAACTGCTCTTATATGGAGTACCATAACACCGTACTACCATGTCCATGTCCAAACAATTTGACAGTTTGTTTGCTCAAAACCGTCTTTGATTCTCATCTACGGTGGTGAACTTCTACCCTTCAACGGAACCTCAAATTCACCATCTACTTCCCTCCAACCAAATGACCGCATGGATTTGCTACAAGCTACAGAATCATGGACATGGTAAGTGTTGACTTTCGGTTTCTTTATTACAACATTTTCTTGATGAAATAGTAACATGCTAAAATGGTAATTGCTGGTGATCGCATTGAAGTGAAAAGTTTCTGTATTGATCTCTGGATTGTCTTCAGCCAACAAAGGCAACTATGCGGGATTCAGGAAATATATCTACAGCAATAGTACATAAAGAATGGTTATTTGCCAGAGGATATATCTTTCGGCAATATTTTCCAAGTTTTTGCTCTTCTCTTTCTTTTAGGCACAAACAAAAGGATTTAGCAGCAGACAGACGAATTTTCTGCCCTGTTAGAAAGTCAAGACTACTCATTCGAGTTTAACACGCTGACTTCTGCAATTTCTGGCGAGCAAGACATTTTTAGCTGCAAGTATCTCAAGGAGGAACTGCTGGTATGCTAACAAATTGGAGAACAATAAACTTTACATGCATAGAAGCTCCTCGTGAATTTTTCTTTCCTCCCACTGCGTAGAGACAGATTAGAACTATATATAACTCGTAAAATCCCAATTAAGTGCATATCAAAATTCCAGTTCCTCTTAAGCAAAATCAACGTATGAATTAGTATTAAGAAAATAGCCTAACACAGGAAGATGAATAATAACAGTAAACTTTAAAAACAGGTTGAAAACCTGGTACAGAAAATAACACTACAAAGCCAAATTAGAGCCCTTCTAATTAATACTTAGATAAAACAGAAGAAATTAAGAAGTGGGTGATTGAGAATATGCAAAGCTTACCGTGATCAAAGGTTTCCTACTTGAAAGCCAACTTCGAAAGAACTGCAGCAGCTTGATCACCGCCTAGCAAAAAATATGGATGCCTCAGGGCTGCTCCAGCAGATAATCGACCCCTTCTCAGGAAACCTCTCTCTGAAATAAGCTTTGTGGCCAAGTCCCAACCTCTACCAGAATCAAGCTCGAGAATGCTAAGGTCAGGCCTCATCCTTGTTCTCTCCCTCCACTTTCTCAGGTCATATCCCACTGTCTTCAATTCTAGATTAAAATTTTTTAAACCTAATGTGGACCTTAAGGACGGTATTGCCATTTGTAAGAATACAATTCCAGCAGAGTACATGTCAAAGAGATCAGGACTGTTTAACTGCAGCAAGAGTAAAAAACCACTTCAGTGTGTCACATGGAGCCTTTTTAAGAACCAAGCTGAAGTTTTCTCATTGTGTAGGATCTGCATAACTTGGTCACACATTCCAGTTAATGATGTTATACCAACTCTAAATTCCTTACAAAAGTCTAGAATCCAATTTAGTATGCTTGACCATAATAAAACTACTAAAATGCAATCTATAACTCAATGCGTCAAATGCGATTAATTACTGGAAATGAACGGCTTAAATTTATTAATAATAGCATGAGTACTTTCTTTTCAACAAAAATCAGTTGATCTTCCACTTGAAGGAAAGAATAGAAGAGACACCTGCCACAGAACTGGAGAAAGAAAGGCAGCAATTGGCTCCGGTGGTGGATTTGGAGTTTCCTCTGGCATTACATATAGCTCAGGAGGGCAATAATCAGGATCAAGTAGTCCGCGATCGGGCATGTAATTTTTTCCAATTCGAAGGTCTGTTGCTGCTCCAAAGTCTATGAGTTTGATTTTCCCCTTTTTTGTAACTACTAAGTTGGAGGGCTTTACATCCCGGTGTACTATACCAGTGTCATGGATTTTCTTGAGTGAAGTAATGATTTGGCGCATTATCTGTTTGATGATCAGTGCATTGCGTTCAACAGACTCTAATCCTTGCAAGGCACGGCCAAACATAACAGATTCCAGGTTCAAAGGGAAGCCACGATCTTGCATGTAATCAGCAAGGTCAAGATCACCCTATTGCATGACATTCCCATAGGATCAAAACGTATATCATTAGATATCAGAATGCAACTCAGTTAACAATGCAAGGCACAGCATACAAACTAGCTGTTTAATATGACTTCCAATAAGACCATCAATGGCATATTGTAAATAATTAAGAATAATACATGGAAAATGACGATTTTCAAGCTTCGTCTTGTTAATCCATAGTTTCCAAGCTTTACTCGTACAGGGCACTGTGATTAGCAAGAGTTTCAAAAATTCAATGCATCCTATCTTTCTTATTTAAGTCATAAGATTATGATGATGTCCAAGCTGGCCATCATAGCCTGTACAACTGCTTTATTAGTCGTCCTTTATTTATTTATATATTTATTTTTGCAGACTCAAATTCAAGAAATCGCAAGGAAAAATGAAAAAAAGAAAGATTGTTCACCTAAACAAAAAAGGAAAAAATGAAAAACAATTAAGAAAAAAACAGAGAGAGAATAAGAGGTTGTGAAAAACAAAAGAAGACTCTCCACAAAAACCGAAAAAAGAGAAACGATGTTGATCTCAGGCATAGGCGAATAACATCAAAAACTGAGAATTATCCTCAGATCTCCTGAAAAATAACTTGAGGAAAAAGCTCAAGTACCTCAAACTTCCATACGAGCCATTTCTCACCCTTGGTAAATTGAGAATTAGTTTTGTCAGAAATAAAACTTCCGAGAAATTCTGCACACGTCTCAGGAGCTGCTCTTGACAACCTGTAATTAAACCACTCTTCAAAATCACCACATTCTGCAGCACCTTGAACTCCAAGTTTTACCTGTTATAACATAAAAAGTTCACAGGCGAAAGCCAAATAGAAAACCAGCCATAGAGGAGGCTGGACTTCTTCTCCAAGTCCAAGCACATCGTGAAACCAAAATAGACTGACAAAAAAGAAGAAAAAGAAATGGTGATGGGAAAAAAATAAAAAATGGAAGGAACAGAATGTAGTGTGGTAAGTTAGTGCGTGACAATACAATAAAATACACAATTCAGAACCTGAGAAAAGCAATGCCAAAGTCAGGGAATTTTTCTTTTAAATCACCTTTTTGAGAATGACCTTGTCTTTGAACCTTTGATCGTTCTCGAGAGCCCTCAGAGTTGCTCTCGTCAAAACCCTGTCAGCATCCACTGACACGTTCTTAGGAACAACGAGACCAGAGTAAACAACACCGAAGGAACCTTCTCCGAGCCTTTCCCCAATCAAGAAATCGGTCCGCTTCAGTCTCCTTCTCCCAGTCAGGGTATCAAAGCCCAACTGCAGAGGAGCTAGAAGGTAGGAATCGAAGGCACCAAGGAGAACGCCCGGCCTGGCCGTCAAATATAGCCAAGCAAAGCCAGCGAAGAGCAAGACTCCCGATTGGTGGCCTTGGGGCAGCTCGGCGATCAAACTCTGGAGCAGGGGCAGAACAGGTTGAAGAGCAGGGAATTGAAGTGACGAGGACTGGTCGAGGTCAAGGTAGTCTAACGGTAGCGGTAGTGGCAAACTAGAACTAGAAGTAGCATCGGAAATGCCATCCAAGAATGCGCTGCACCTCAAACTAGTATTTCTCGTTAACGAGCTGCAGAGAGAGGCAGTCTGGGAGGTTGGATTTGATGGAGAAAAGCAAATGAATTTGGGATCCTGCTGGGAAAGTAGTGCTGTTGGAGCAGTCGGGGAGAGCAGAGAAGCCATCATCTCATCACCACACTACCGTAAAATGTAAACTGCTTACCCCGTCGGTCACAGCGGACAGACAGAGCTTTGCTTTGCAGTAATACAAATCCCACTCCTGCGGCAATGAAAGAAGGGCAGCAGAGGCAGCACCTTGGCCACGTGGCCCTCCCAGGTTTATCCTCTTGTTGTGGTTTGGCTTCTGACTTTCAGATTCAGTGGAGTGGAGGCAAACAAAAGAAATGCTAATAACAATTACTATTTGAAAATCAATTTTCTCTATGCCTTGTTTGGATATGTTTTTATCTGCATAAGTGCATCATAGACACATTTTTCAACTAATTTTTTCTTAATCTTGTCAACCATCTTTTTTTTATCTTATGTATATCATATATATATATATATGCTAGAGTGTTTTTGAAAAAAATTATTCCAAATAATTGCTTTTAGGTCTGATGGTACAATGGATTGCAGGGAATGAAGCAATAAGTGACAGTTGAAGTTGATAACAAATAAGATGTTTGGTTGCTACAAGTCATACAAAGCATTAGTATTAAGGTAGTGGAATTTACGATTCTATGAAGAGTTTTTTTTTCCCCTTGAAATTCATTTGAGGTGGTTGAAATTACCACCTTCTTTTGAATAATGAATAATCTGGTGCTTGTTTTGATGTACACATAGAACTAATATGAATACCCGTACTATGCACAGTGCTGATATTATTGAAAAAATGAAAATAAAATGGTGAATTATAAAAGGTTAAAAATTTGTACTAACACAATTAAAATGTAATATCTGTCTAACAATAGTTTGAAATATGATAGAATGTGTATATCATTCAAGAACTGCATTTTTTCGGAAGATAGATTCTAAAAAAATAGAAATTTATATTAGAAAATGAATGTAATTGAATGTTGTTAAAATGAAATACTTACAAATATTATGCATTTGATTTGATAATCTTGCATGAAGATGTGAAGACTCTTCACACAAATCAACTTTTAGTACGAAAGCCAAAATTGGTGATTTAATTAATTCATTTGAATTTTGTGTAGTACATACTACAAATGAAACTATGTTAACAGGCACAACGTCTTGCGTAGCAGGAACAAATTCTTCAGATGAGTCTGTATAATTTTAATAATTCATAAACATTATATCATGAACAGTAAATATAGAAATAAGGTGTATAAGTTACATTAATAGAGTTGAAAATGCAATGGTAATGGTTAATTATGTGTTAAAAATAAGCGAGAAACCTAGATCTTACCATCGTTATGGCCATCACATGGCGACGTTGGTGTGATGGGAACTTCAATAATTGCTGAGTCATTATGTATTCCATATAATATTATGTCATGTAAACAGTTGATTTAGCAAGATAATACAGCAAAAAGTGTAATTGCAAGATGAGTTTGACGATATAAGAAACTTTATATTTACCATGATCACGCTGGATCGCTGGTGATATCGATGGCTGTCAAACTTGATGAGAGGTAGAATTTTCATTTCTTTGATATAGAAATGCATTAAAATATATATTAAACTAACAATCAATAGTTTTTTTATTTGTTTTAAATGTAATGATGTGATATATTGTATAAGAATTGTTAACCAAAGAAATACAATAGTTAAATAAGAAATAGCATCAACAGTCAGATATACAATTGTATTCTAATCAAATGAAAATTAAGTACCAATAGAATTATTGTTAACACTAGGGGTGTTCACGAATCGAGCTGCTCGCGAGCCGATCGCAAGCGGCTCGAGTACGAGCTTGACTCGAGCTCGGTCAATATCGAGCTCGACTCGAGCTCGAGCTAATTAAGTCGAACTCGAGTTCGAGTTCAAGATCAAAAACATTAAACTCGTTGGCTCGCGAGCTCAATTATATATATATATATTTTTTATTTTTTATTTTTTATTTTAATAGTAAAATTAAACATATATCCATAATATTTTATTATTTATTAAAAAATTATTATTTTATTCATTTTTAAAAATAAATAATTATTTTTTATTTTTTTAAAAAATAAATTTTTTATTATTTTTTTATTTTTTAAGCTCGAGCTCGAGCTTGAACTTGACATTTTGAGCTTGTCGAGCTTGAGTTCGAGTTCGAATTTGAGCTCGAGTTCGAGTTTCACAAAATTAACTGGAGGCTTGGCTCGACTGGGCCAAAACTCGGCTCGACTCGGCTCGTTTGCACCCCTAGTTAACACCCACAGTTAATACAGTAATTCTTATATAAATATATTTTGGTATATGTAGTAATTTGAAATACATGGCTAAAACCACTAACATGCACGTGACTACTAGTTTGTTTTTGTATATTATTGTCGGGGTATATATTTTAGAAAAAATTAAATTTGAAAGGTTAAAAAATAAATTATGAATGTTAACTAATATATTTCTTTTATTCCGTGCGTTGGAAGTGAATTAGTTATATTAGTTACATGGAAAAAGGTTAAAATTTTAAAAAGTACTACTATTTTAGTATCTAATCTATATTGTATTTATGTACCTTATCTAAACTCTTAACATATATTAAAAAAATGAACAAAGCTCCAATAAAAAATATCTAAAGAAATACTAAAAGCACAACAAACATCAAATGTTACCCTTCCCTACCTCTCGTGCAATACATATAGATGTAAAAATATATTTCATTAATTTTTTATCCGGACAGAAACTATTCATTAATGTTTATGCTCGGACTTCAAGGACATATTCTTAACTATCATTGAAAATATATGTTACATAAGAATATACGTTTGAAAGTTTTGAAAACTAAATATTGCAGCCTTGGGTGCAGAAGCTATAAACACCAGGCAACGATTTAATGTTTAACTAAAATGAAAAAGTTTTATTTGGTTGTAGTGTTTTAAATGAGGGATTGGTGTCTTCATAATCTGAGCTGAAGCGTCTTCTCGCTTTCTGAAGTGATAGGTAATAGGGAAGAAGTATGTATGTATACTCCTCGTAAAGTTGAACAATAACTATGAATAACATAATTAAAATTGGACGAAAATGCACTTAAAAAATTGCTGAATTTGTTACATATTCTTTTTCTTTTCTTCATATGCATTTTAAGATGCTAATATTTCCAATCATTGTGTTTGCAACCATGCGTAAATCATTTTAAGTTATAAAAGCCGTCTGTTGCGTCAGCCATACATTTTCCTTTGTTAATGTTTTTCTTATTCACTCGTTAGTTTTATAGTTTCCTTATTAGATGATCAAGAAACGTGAGGGAAATGTGGAAAAAATGTGAGCATGATTATAGGATTTGTAGTATATTCAATAACTTGATATTCAAATCACCGATGAGGTAAAGTTTGTCTAAATAAGCTTTACAGTGCCCTAATTCCTTGCAAAAAAAAAAAAACTAAATAGTCCTAATTGGCATCGCAAGTTACGGCAACGTGCCAGTGACATCTAGGCCTAAATTTTTTTTTTTGGGTCAAAATATAATCCTAATTGGTTCTGCTGTTTCTTGATCATGTTGTATGCTTCCGAATTAAAATTGTATTAAAATAACATGTGAATGAGCATTTGTCTTTAATTAAGGAGTAAAAAGGATTTCAAGTATAAAAAGGATTTAAAGTATAAATATATTTAACGATTTATGAAGTAGATTATGGGAAAGTTTTAAATTTTAAATTTGACTGGTGATAGGGTTGGTTATAACCTACTACTTTTTATGTATTAAAATAAATACAAAAATCTATAACCCACTATTTGTTCCGTTCTTGGAATTTTTGTTAGGGTTAAATACAGTAAACCCCTTAACTTTACATTTAGCTGCACTTTACCCCTCAACTTTACATTTAGTTGCACATTTGATTTTTTTTGAAACGTGATTATAATTTGCAAAGTTCGTTTGTAGGGGTGGTTATAGGGTTAGTTTGGTGATAAATATTTCTTAATTATAAAAATGTAACATTGTATTAAAATAGCATACGAATGAGCATTTGTCTTTAATTAAGGAGTAAAAAAGATTTAAAATATAAATAACAAACTATAAACAGTTTATGAAGTAGATAGTGAGAATGTTTTAAATTTTAAATTTGATTAGTGATAGGGTTGGTTATAACTAGAGGTGTCAAAATGGGTGACTTGGACGGGTTTGAGTTGGGTAAAATGGGTAATGGGTATAAGTGAGTCAACCCATTTATACTCATCTAATTAGATGGATATAAATGAGTAAGTCAAAAAATAAATTGGGTAACCCAATTACCCATTTATAATCCATTTATTTTAATTTTTTGTAAACTCATTTAAATTCATTTTTGTAAACTAAGTTATCAATTTATACCGCTCTTTGTATCCATCATTAGTTTTAAATATTTACTTGTAATGCTCAATAAGCCTAATTACCAATTTTTTTCCATTTATACTTTATGAAGCAAAATTACATATTATTTAATAATTGAATAATAAGAATATAAAAATTTGAACTAAGTACTATAAAAGTTAATATAAAACTTAAACCAAAAATTTGGAATCCTTAACATTATTTTCATATATAAATTTAAAATTTTATTTTAGAAAGATAAGAAAAAAATCTAAAATTTATCATAAATTGGTAATGCTGAAAAATGAGCAAGTTAACAAACTAAAATAAAATAAAATAATAAGATAAAACCAACAAATAATAATAATAATGAAACAAAAGTAGTTAACATCATGACAAAATAAAAATTTTTTTAAAAAAAATGGGTGGGGAAGAGAATTCTAAATGGGTTATTTGGGTTTGATGGGTATTATTGGATAACCCATTTATACCCATATATAAAATTTTAAGATACTCATACCCATCTATTCATGGACGGGTATGGGTAAATTTAGTTAAGTGGGTTAGTTTGCCACCTATAGTTATAACCCACTACTTTTTATGTATTAAAATAAATACAAAAATCTAGAAAAAAGAATAAGAATTTTGGAAGCCATTGAGAGGGTCTCTGCTAAAAATCCTTTCTGCAATACATATAGATATAGATAGATAATTTGCTACTGACACGACGTTATAAGGGACATTTTGCAATTAAGCTCCGATTTTATAACAAATATACCTGGGATAGTATCTATGGTTCACAAGATAATTAGAGGCTAATTTGCCCAAAGCGCCAAGTGGGTGCTATTTGCATTCTAGTACTACCCTTATCCTTTAAAAAAAGAAAAAAGGAAAAAAAAAAAGATTACCACTTCTCCCCCCCCTCCCCCCCTCTTTCAAAGAAAAAATAAAATAGGAAAAATCGTTTAAAATGTCATCAAATGAATGAATTTTTTCATCATTCACTTTTAAAATGATAACCATACATCCCTTATAAAATAAAATTCAAAAAATTTGATTCCATTAAATCCATTTGAATTGCTATTTTTTAAAAAGTTTTTGTAGAAAAATATACTGTAACAATTTGATATATGTAAAATAAAAAAAGATAAAAATATGTATTCATGGAGAAGAAATTTTTTTTTGAGGGAATCGAAACAATGTTTAACCACTTATTATTTTGAATCCATAGCATGACTATATATGGTCATTTTTCTAGAGATAAAAAGATTAGATACCATTCGTAGTTAAACAAAAATTACGTGATTCATATTCATTTTTATCCCTAAAAATACGGAATCTGACCTGAACAATATTCATTTTTTTTTCTAAAAAAGTGGGATTTGATATCTTTATATATAAAAAATAACTGGATATGAATCACATGCTGATTTTAAACTAAACAGTGATTAGAAGTTTAGGTTAATTTCAATCTCTTTCTTACAAGAAAAAAAAAGAAGTTTTGGTTGAGGCCAAATTTTATCAACTTGAATTGAGAAGAGGGACGGAAGTTTAAAGAAGGATAAAATTCGGTGTTATGAACTATTTTGCAAGTAACACAGTTTGGATTGGGATAACGTGAGCTGAGCCGAACAGTCCATAAATCGATGATGATCAGATGCGGTGCTGATCCCAAATCAAATCACAGTCCGAGGATGCGGATGACGAATGCTGGGGATGTCTATAACTTTTTTATTGTGCAAATCACACATTCCGTGGATTTAGAAGCACTAATACTACTACTACTATTAGTAATAATAACGGACCACTTAAAGAGGAAATTATGGGATTCGCCCAGGCCCTCTTCGCCTGCGCGCCGCTGCCACCACCACCACCACCACTGCATCAAAAGAGTAGCAGTGTTCCCACATGGCATTTTTCAAGCTTCACTGGTATGACTGCTTCTTGTGCTTTTTTCAATTGCAGACGGTTCCTATTATTTCAAGAATCAAAACCGACTAATTTTTCAGCTTCTCCTCGCCACTCCCAATTCAACAACTTGTACCAAGAACATGAAGAATTAGGGTTCAAGAAGCAGAAGAAGAAGAAGGAGAATCACAATAGCATTCTCGAAAGTCATCGTCCGTACAAGACTGCTCCAACGCATACCCAATATAAAAAAAAAGAAGTACGAGATGGGAAAGTTTGCGACGAATCCCAGTCCCTCGATTTCGTCTCCCATTTTAGTACTAGAAGAGGTGGCGACAAGGGCGGAAAGGAGGGAGAGCGCAAACCAACAGGAGAGGACGAGGAGGGATTGGATGTGGGAAGGCCTGAGCCAGAAGAAGAAGAAGAAGAAGATAGCGGTGGTCCTGTTGTCTGCAAGGGGATAGCAAAAGGGACTAGGAGGAGGCAAATCATGAAGAGGTCCACTATGATCGCCAAGCAAGTTATCAGCATTCAATCCGCCCTCTCCCTGGGTTTTGTTTCCCAGCTCTGGGTCGATACAAATGCTGTGAGTGGTTATATTTTCTACCGTACACTACAACCAACTAATTTCTTTCTTTCTTTCTTTCCTCCTTCAATATATACTGCCTAGTATTTTCTCTCAAATTTTCTTCTGAATCCCACAAGTTGATTCTCTACCTCTTTGATTTTCGTCATTCATTCTCACTGCAATTTGCCTCCGGTTGATGCTTACAATATGCACATGGAACTATCTGTTGTGCCGCTGCCGCAATAATACAACTACTTGGCAGACTTCGATTTGTGGGAATTCTTTCCTCCCAAAGCTGCCTGGTAGCCTTTTTAATCTTTTAGCTTGCTGGATAGTTTAAGAGCTCATACAGTAACCAGCAGGACATATTCATTCCTCTGGCATTCAGTAGTAGTAGCATGACACGGAGCTGATATCTTTTTTTTTGTTCTTTTCACCATGGCAGTGGGCGGTGTTATTTGTAGAGGTGAAGCCAAACTTACTTTCCAGTGAGCTAGAAAGGTTTTCCTTGGACGAGCTTGCGAAGGTTTTTGTTTCATTACACTTAGAGCTGTGCGCTACCTCCTCTGCTCTTTACAGAATTGATTATTTTTCCTTTCTATTTGCCAGTAAATTTGATATTTTGCTACTATTACACCCCAAAATAATTATTTAGTTTCAAGATTGGCTTGATGCCCTGTCAATTGTCACCATCATGTTGATCATGTTCTTCAGTTCTCCTACTGAGTTTCTTCAAATAGTAAATGTCATTAAGTCCGCGTGCTCAACATGTATGAAATTGTGGATATTTGCCGTTCTTCAACTTAAAGCTTACTCTTGTGCATTTAAATTTATTCCAACGGTAATGTGGCTATTACAGTGATTTTGATACCCTATTAACATAATTGTATGACATTCATCCCAGGTTGGGGATGTGGTGCTCGTTGAAGATGAGAGTGTGATGGAAAATGACTTCAAATTAATTGGACTCGAGACGCTGGTACTTTCTACTAGCTTTTTATTTGCTTCAGTTTATGCCAATATGTGGAAAGGGGTAGGCATATGGCTTCACATGTTGCACAAAGATTCCGGAGGGTGTTTACTCCATCAAATTAGACCCATTGAGATAGGTCAACCACTGGAGGTCTAGTTTTCCCTCCTGTTCATCATATATACTAATAATCTATGTCATTTGCACTCTAAGTGCATCCTTTTATGCCTGTAAGAACAATTGTTTCTCCTGAAGCTTTACATTTCATCTATTATTGACTGATAAGAGAGGAGCCATTTCATGCTCTTTTAGAAATGTTTCAAGCAATTCAATGAACGTAATTAAAATACCTGGCATCCAACAAGGAACTGTACGGGTAGGAAAAGGATCCACTGTTTAGTGGCTGTCAGTACTCATAGAGCCGTTATTCTCTCTCCAAGCCAAGTACATATGCGTAATCGTTTTGTGATCCTTTGTGAAGATAAATCTAACAATCTACTCTTTTATGCTCTTGCTACTCAAAATTCTTAAATTGCTCTTCACATAACAATTGATGGTGAAGTGCTTCATTTCTTTGACCCCAGACCACTGGGCAAAATTTCCAAAGAAATGTATAGAAAATGAAATTGTTGATACAAACATTGATTAGTTCTCATGATGTTCCATGCCGAAACTCTAAAGTACTCTTGCCCTTTCCAGTCAATAATATGCCAATGTGCCCTTTTGTTTGCCAAATCTGTATGCTAACTGATGCTGTCTGTTAGGTAGGATATACTGTTGCAACTCCAGGTCGGCGAAATATTGGAAAAGTAAGTCACCACTCTTCCAACGTCGTCTCATGCTTTTGAGGCCTTTAATTTCGAGTACTTCTGGGATCATATGGCAATTATTTGCTTCTCAGGTGCGTGGATACAATTTTGACATTAACTCTGGGGTAGTGGAGTCTCTTGAGATTGATTCATTTGGGATATCCATCATCCCGTCAAGTTTGGTTGGTGAATCGTGCTTTACACTACTATTACCAGATTCTGAAAATCATTCTTTCCTTTATTGGTGTTTTCACTGTGTTTAACTAAAGCAAGATTCCATGATCTGGTAAATGCTGAATTGAGGATTTTGGATGTGATTTCAGATGCTTTGCTGCTGTATTACAGGTGAGCACCTATGCATTATTGGTTGAGGATGTGCTGGAAGTTTTACCAGACACTGTTGTAGTACATGAAGCTGCAGCATCACGCATCCAGAGGCTTACTAAGGTAAATAAATGTTGTCTTTGCTTGATACTCTCAGATGGTTTCAGTTGCGACTAAGATGGTTTCTTTAAGCTTGTTCCTTGGTATCCATTTGCGGTGAAAGTTTGTTTTAGCAAATGTTAAATCTCGGATGGGCTTTAAAGCATAGAAGCAAAAGAGGATCATAACAAAGCACCTATATACTTGTTGCGATGGAGAAGCTCAAATATAAAAGAAACGAATCAGGGTTGAGCACAGCACCACATATTCTGTCTCTTTCTTTGGGGTAAAAGTAGTGTAGTATATTCCGTTTCACTTGTGCATGATGCATTTGCATGCAAAAGGAAACAAAAGCATAGAAATTGATGAGGCAAGCTGGTGAGCTAGCTGCTGATATCATATCTCCTTCATTATTATCTGAAGCCGAAGAAGAGGTTTCGGCTCAAAATGAGTACACCCGTTTTTGATCGAGTTTTGGTACTACTATTTAGTAGCGGTTACTAAATTTGAGATGTGGAATTATACGATTGACGATTGACGGACGGGTGCTGGCACAGGGGTTTTGGGGTGGCGGTCAGAAGATGGGCGGGTCAGTTGATGATGATGATGAGTTTGAAGAATGTTGTGGATACGGGGGAAGCGGGAAGAGAAACTTGTCCAGGGCCAGGGGGAAGTTCCCTGGAGAAGTGGTGGAGCGGGCTGATGAATGGGAGCTTCCCATGGATTACTTGTGATCGATCATCCATCACACTCACACTGAGACTTTCTCCTTCTGTCACCCTACCAGTTACTGCTACACTCATATGCAGGGCAGGGTATCGCCCACCACATAGGCACATACTCCTACATAGATAGGATTGCACTGGTTGTTGCAGTTTCCCGGTGGTCATTTTTTTCTTTTCAGTATTGACTGAGATTAATTGTTATGTCGTCCATTTTCTCCAGAGTAGCAATGGAGCAAACCACCACCGCAGTTATGCCTTGGTTCTGTATGTATGTAAACATTTTAGGAAGAGTATTCGCCTCCCTCCCTCTCCGGTCTCCTCTCCTCCGTCTGTCCGAGTAGTCATTTGATTTCAACTGAGTTTTTTTTTTTTTTTTTTTTAAAAACATAACGCCTTGGAATTTCCGTTGAAGCAGAAAAAGATTTTCCAATAATAAATGCAAATTGGAATTTCCGTGGAAGCAGAAGAAAGAGATTTTACGATAATAAATGTAAAGTGCTCTTGCTGAAGAAACGTCCTGGCTTTGCCATTTTATTGTAGTTCATTTTCTAATTGAAAAATATATTTATTTTTTAATTATTTGAAAATATTTTCATTCAATGTAGGTTGATATTAGCATAAACTAACTTATTTAATATAGATTGTTATTGGATATAACATATTTCATTTAAAATATTTAGATTTTTCAAAACATGTGATATATGAATGAGGATTGATTATTTCTTAACTGTCAATTCAAGTTTTTATAATTCATTAATTCAAATTTTCATGAATAATTAATATAAATTTATATTTTATTTAATATAAGGTATTTTAGAAAAATAATAACGTAAATTTATTTTTTCAATAAAGTTAATTATTTTTTTAAATTTATGTATTAAAAAAAAACTAAAACTATAATGGGATGAAAAGAGTAATAATTGATTTCAATTGATGTTACTCAAAGTCAAATATTATTGTGTCTCTTGCAGTATAACATGGCCACCGAATACAAAGTTGGGACCCACAACGTGAATCATAGTGCCGTGGATCCCACCACACTATTCCCCCAACGTCCCACCAAAAAAAAGAAAAAGAAGAGAGATAGCCCCCGACCGTGGGCAGCCAGCAATGAGCCAGCCAAGTCTCTCAGGAAAACAAAACTCAAGTAAGAAAATAAAGAAAAGGATAATCATAGCCACTTAAAATAGATGGAAATGAATATTCTCACTAAAAACACACTGCTTTATCTTTTTAAAAATATTTTTAATTATATTAATATTATTTTATTTTAAACATATCATATCATAAGTATAAATAAAAAAAAAATGATTTCGTACCCAGATCAGATGTTAAGGGGGTGTGAGTGGGGCTGTTGTGCAAGCTGTTGTTGCTACCGCGAGTTGCGCACCGGCTGCAAGAAGAAAGATGACAGAAAGGAAAAAGGGACGCGATAATTAACGGAAAGAAAGAAGATGAGCCTAAAAGTAAAAAACAAACCAATCCAGCTAGTGCCGTGTGGGGTGGTGGGGCCCGGCGAAACGCGTCCTATAAGTGTAAACAAAAGAAAAATATTATGGTGGGGCCCCGGTACTGGTAGCGGTAGTTTTTACTACAAATGAATAATAATAATACTATACTACTGCTGCCGAGTAGTAGTGCAGCTGCGTAGTTTTTACTTGAAATGAATAATAATTATGACTGACCGAAAACAATACAAATATATATTTTTTTAAAAAAAACCTATTGAAAGCCTGCCAACTTGCCTTGCTTTCGTTTTAGTAGGACTATTTCTCTCTCTCTCCTCTGTCGTGAGCATTAGCACTAGCATTAGCATTAGAAGAAGAAGAAGAAGAAGAAGAAGAAGAAGAAGAGGAAGAAGAAAGAGAGAGAGAGAGAGAGAACGAGCAAGAGAAAGAAGGGGCAGCGCATCAAAGCAATCCAACAACTTGCAGACAGACTCCTCACTCGGAAGTTTTTGTTCCACAAAATGTCTTAGAAGTTTTGGATCTCTTCTTCTTCCTCATCACCCATCCACCTGCTGGTATGTTTCTTTCTCTTTGCCAATTTCACTTTTGCTGCCTTTTTTTTCCCATCCTTTTCTTTTTTCCGGTATTCATGACCTGCTTCGATCTGTGGATCCAGAAGCTTTTTTGCTTCTCTTTTTTTTTTTTTTTTGGTCCCAGCACATACATTTTCAGTTTTTCAACTACTGCTTCATTGCTTATTTGTCTTCTTTTTCTGGAGCTTTTTTTTTTTTTTTTGCATCTTCATCTGCTTTCACTCAATTCCACTTCTCTTATCTCACTTTTTTTCCCCTTCGATTTTCACCAACTATTCACTCCATTTTAAGCCCTCGATCCGTCCGTCCAAACCCCACTGTTTATTTTTGCCCATAATATCTATTATCAAATTTAAAGAATTTCCAAGGACTGTGCTTTTTTTTTTTCCTTCTTCTTTTTGACAATATATATTTTTATACATGGTCCATACTCAATGCTAATCGCTTTTCGACTTTACGGTCGAGTTGAGGTTTTTAAAAAAAAAAATTCAGAAAAAGTCTCTTTTTTTGGGAAATAGAGTTTCAGAAAATAGGAGTCTTTTAACAGTCCATCTTTTTCAACTTGGACTTCAGAGTCGATTTCGATAAATTTTTTCCTTTGTTTGGATCTGCGAGTTTGATTAGTTGTAATATCCACTCATGGCTCATGCCGCTCATTCGTTCATCTCCCTTCTCCGTTCTTGACCCCCAAAAAGATTAACTTTTATTAAGACGATGTCATCCTCTTTTTTTGTTTTTGTTTTTGTTTTTGTTTTTGTTTTTGTTTATCCTCTCTCTCTCTCTAGAATCTGATGGTGCTATGCTACCTATCTTGCCAGTATTGTATCCATACAAATTATAACCGACTTCAATTTCGAAGCTTTTTCCTTCGATGGTGATCATATATATGCATATATGTGTCCTGTTCATTTGCAGATACTATTGTGGTATAAGTTTCTTGGTCCGCATCAACATTATGAGCGAGCCACGCCATCCTCTCCTCTTTTCCCTTCTCAATTGTCTATTCCTCGTGTTTGTGGCCCGTCGAGTTCTGGCCGACAATTATGTCCCGACTGATAAGATTCTGCTCAGCTGCGGAGGTCCTTCCCAATCTACTGATGCTGATGGTCGCAAATGGTATTCTGATATTGGCTCCAAGTTTGCTTTGGCCTCCTCCAAGGCTTCGGTTTTCCCTGCTGCTGATCAAAAGCCCTCTGTCCCCCAGGTCCCTTATATGAATGCTCGCATTTTCCAGTCCAATTACACCTATCGTTTCCCCGTCGCCCCTGGTAGGAAGTTCATCCGTTTGTACTTCTATCCCACGTCTTACGGTGGCCTCAATGCCTCTAATGCCATCTTCTCCGTCACCGCTGGACGCTTCATGCTTATGAAGAACTTCAGTGCTGCACAGACGGCTGAGGCTCTAAACTACGATTTTATCACCAAGGAGTTTTCTGTCAACGTGCCATCCGGCGTGTTGAACTTAACTTTCTCACCAGCCTCAGACCCAGGCAATTCCTACGCGTTTGTTAACGGCATTGAGGTTGTCTCCCATCCTGATATCTACAGTGCTGAAGGTCCCAGCCTACTTGCTGGACAAAATGCACCCTTCTCCATCGACAATACTACTGCACTCGAGAATGTTTATCGGCTAAATGTAGGTGGAAATGACATCTCGCCCTCCAACGACACAGGCCTTTTCAGGTCGTGGAATGCCGATTCGAGGTACATCTTAGGCGCTGGTTCTGGGGTTACAAACGTAGCTGATCCAAATGTTACCATCAACTATCCCCCGGGGACGCCATCTTATGTTGCTCCGCTGGATGTCTACAGGACTTTTAGAACAATGGGCCCGAATGCAAACGTGAATCTCCAATACAATTTGACTTGGCTTTTCTCTGTGGATACAGGATTCTACTACCTAGTTAGGCTCCATTTTTGTGAGGGATTTGAGAATATTAGCTTAATTAATCAGAGGGTTTTCGACATCTTTCTTAATAATCAGACTGTCCAGAAAGCAGCAGATGTTATTGCTTGGGGAAACACGAATGGAGTTGCGCTGCACAGAGATTATCTGGTTTTCGTCCCTCCTAATGTCGATACCCGCAGCAAGATATCTGGCTTGCCCTTCATCCCAACCCTGACACTAAACCCTCTTATTATGATGCGATCTTAAATGGCGTGGAGATATTCAAAGTAAACAATACTGATGGAAATCTTGGGGGTCTCAATCCAACGCCACTTCCAAATGAACTGGCAGTCTCTTCTACAACATCATCGGGTCGCTCGAAAAAGGGGAAAGCAGTCATTGGCGGAGGGGTTGGAGGTGGAATTGCTGCCATCCTCCTCATTGGGTTGCTTGTTTGTGCTGTTTCTCGTCGCCGCAAGCACCAAAAGGACTCTACTGCAAGTGATGGCTGGCTTCCTCTTTCATTATATGGAAATTCACATTCCTCGGGTTCTGCAAAGACAAACACGACTGGAAGCTATGCGTCCTCCCTCCCTTCGAACCTTTGTCGCCACTTTTCATTTGCCGAGATCAAGGCTGCGACCAATAACTTCGACGAGGCTGCTCTTCTCGGCGTGGGAGGGTTCGGCAAAGTATACAGGGGTGAAATTGATGGCGGCACAAAAGTCGCAATTAAGCGCGGGAATCCACTTTCTGAGCAAGGCGTGCATGAGTTCCAAACTGAGATTGAAATGCTGTCGAAGCTTCGGCACCGTCACCTGGTTTCGCTGATTGGCTACTGCGAAGAGAACTGCGAGATGATCCTTGTTTACGACTACATGGCACACGGAACCCTGCGGGAGCATCTTTACAAGACGCAGAAACCTCCGCTGCCGTGGAAGCAGAGGCTGGAGATCTGCATCGGTGCTGCTCGCGGCCTGCACTACCTGCACACGGGTGCCAAGCACACAATTATCCACCGCGATGTGAAGACGACCAACATCCTGTTGGACGAGAAGTGGGTTGCAAAAGTTTCGGACTTTGGGCTGTCGAAAACGGGTCCTACGCTGGATCACACGCACGTGAGCACAGTGGTGAAGGGGAGCTTTGGGTATCTGGATCCGGAATACTTCAGGCGGCAGCAACTGACAGAAAAATCGGATGTGTACTCGTTTGGGGTGGTATTGTTTGAGATCTTATGCGCTCGCCCAGCTCTGAACCCAGCGCTTCCAAAGGAACAGGTGAGCTTAGCGGAGTGGGCATTGCACTGCTACAAGAAGGGGATCCTGGATCAGATTATGGATCCTTATCTGAAGGGGAAGATAGCAGCGGAATGCTTTAAGAAGATAGCGGAGACAGCGGTGAAGTGCGTGGCGGACGTGGGAACGGACAGGCCATCCATGGGAGACGTGCTTTGGAACCTGGAGTTCGCGCTCCAACTTCAGGAGAGCGCGGAGGAGAGCGGAACGGAGGGTGTGGGTCTTGTTGGAGGAGTGAATTTGCAAGAGGGGACATTCGATGGGGAGGAGGTGACGGGTAAAGGGAGGAAAGATGCGAATGGTGGTGGTGGTGGTTTTGAGGACAGCAACATGGACTCCAGAAGCTCTGGGATGACAATGAGCATTGGGGGGAGGAGCCTTGCGAGCGAGGACTCGGATGGGTTAACGCCCAGTGCTGTATTCTCACAGATCATGAACCCCAAAGGACGTTGAGATCTCCAGCTGCAAATTTATTTTTTAGAAAAGAAAAGAAAAAAAAAGGGCTGTAGTGTGCAGATGGGTTTCGTTTCACCTGTAAACTCAAAACTCAAAGAGAGTTTACTTTTTGCTTTTATTTTTTTTTTTGGGGAATTTTGGGTTATTATTATCTTTGTTGTTGTATAATTCTTTCACTATTCGAGCTCCTGTCAAGTTTACCGAGAAAATCGTTTTATTTTAAAAAATATATTATTATTGTATCAATGATGATGTTCCACGAAGGGTATATGGAAATTTATTTTTAAAAAAAAAAGGTGCGGTGAGGTGGAACTGAATAGATGCGGCGGCTAGGCATTGATGCTTCTTGTTTTTGTGAGAATGCGCGTGGAACTTAGCGGTAGAAATTTGGCAGCCGAGAGAGAGAGATTGCTTCTTGGGATTATTGTTTGATCCTTTGATTGGGCAGCTAAGCTAATGTGTTTGACCAGCTAATACAGAGTACTACTACAGTATTAGATTAGAATTAGGCCAACGTGATTGCCGCTCTCTCTTAACTCTGGGAAGGGGAAGGGGCTGTGGGTGTCTGGATCCGGAGTACTAGTAAACTGACTGACAAGGTGCATGCATGATCCCACAACACAGCTACCAATCAACCGCCAACTGGAACATTTGTGATCACTGCCCGAGTCTTATTACCTGATTCTGGTAGTCACTTTTTATTACTCTCTCTAGCCCAATTGTTTGATTGAAAAATTTTTAACTTTTAAGAATAATAATTTAATTATAATATTTGTATTTTTTTTTCATTTTATCCGTATAAATTTAAAATTAAATGATAACATGCATATGATATGATTAAAAAGAAGGACTTGTATTGAAAACAAAGACTTGAAAGTATTTTAATTTTTTTAATATGACAAATGTTTTAAAACGTCGCAAAATAAATATAAAAAATATGACACTTTCGATGAAATAGAAATGGACCGGAGGAGAAATACCTTTTCTAATAGCGAGTGCGTTTCAACCTAATTCATCATCCTGCCTGGGAATGCATTCCCATCGCCTTAATAATATTTTATATTATTCTACAACTTCATCAGATTATTTCTTCGTTTACACCCACGCCGCGCGTAATGTATGCCAATTCAGAAAACGACCCTTTCACCTTGTCAAAAAATATCCTGCGACGACCAAAACCAGTCTCCCAGCCCCAGGGGAAACAATTAAAAAAAGAAATTAAGACAATCGAATCGACAAAATCACAGGGTCGGGTGCAGGCCCGAGTCTCGCAACTCACAACAATATCAACCGAATATACAACTACTACTTGCATATTGACAAGACTTATTATACGTGTGCCAGTGCAATAACTACTTCTGCAGCGTAGTCTCTGAATCTACTATGGAGATTATCTTCTTCTGCAGCTCTGGCTTGTTGGCACCCACAAGTTTGTCAATCTGCTGTCCATCTTTTAGAAAGAAGAAGGTTGGTGTTGCTTTGATATCCCAGGATGCGCTAAATTCCTGAAACCAAGTACAGTATTAAGATGAATATGCAGCTCCAAGAAGGGTGCAGAAAAAGCTGTTATTCTGTAAAAATAAATCAACCACAAATCCTACATTCATCAGATTAAATTGCGGCGGCGGCTGACTTAATTCTAAAACTTATCCATTTAATAATAATAAAAAATACTTCTTGTATTAACATAACAGCATAATCGGAGGTAATCCATCCAAAACAGCAGCAAAAATTCTTATAGCATGATTTCCCATCGCATCTGACTAAATTAGAGTTGCATCGCTTACCGTTAGTTCGTCAACATCAATCGTTAGGAACATCAAAGCTGGATATTTCTCCGATAGCTCACAGTAGAATGGTGCAACCATTCTACAAGGGCCGCACCAGGAAGCACTAAAATTTGCAATAACCTGCCCAACATTTGAACCACATTAGGAAAGTACATAAAGCAAGCGCAAGCAGAATAAAGCAATAAAACACCAAATTAGACCACAGTTGCAGAGCCCCTTTAAGAACGGCACCTAGTAGTTTCACTACAAGGACAATAGCTTGATTTCCTACGTCTCTACATCCAGTTCAAAGTGTGTTCAAGCTGCTTCTCAATATTTCTCATTCACTTGTAACCCATATGGCTTTTTTTAACAAGTCCAAACTGTTCACAGAACACCCCACCTTAATCCCCCAAGATGTCCATGTCACTGATGCACTCGAAAGCTACAGTAAGACAGGCACTTGTGATACAAACAAAGAAGGGTAAGTCCAAGTCTTGTCAATTTAAAGAAACCAATTTGAATGAAACCAATTGCCAACCATAAAGAAATCTAAAATTAATTAAAATTGCAGAGAAACTCAGTAACAGTCTGATGGAGAACCGAGTATGGAGTGCTACTAGATCCCAATTCCATCACAAACCTACTGACGCAGACAAATCTTTTTCCTCCTAGCAGTTCAATATAGGGTCCCTTCCGCATATCTTTGAGCACTACAATGTGTGCACAGGGAAAAAAGAAACATCTAAATGCAAGCCTCACATGATTATGACCACAAAGGTACCTCTTTTCCATAGCAATGCAGTCGAAAAACTGTGTACTTGAACTACAAATTTCCAGCATAGGCAAGACAAATACTCTACCAAGTGAAATGATGCTTACTCCTGTGACAACCGATTTTCCCAAGATATCCACCTGCAAGATGAAAGCTGCTCTAACTCTAGCTTTGTGCCTCACTCCCACTAGTTTATAAGTTCATGACAAAGGTGTAGCTGAGGAGAATTATGCCCTTCACAATCACACTAATCAAAATTCGTCCCCCAAGGATTATCTAGTTATGTTAGGCAGTTACATGCCCTCTGAACTACTGCCATTCACAATTACATGCCCTCTAACAAAGCAGCCATAAGACTTAGTACACTAGAAAACCTCTTACTGAAGTTATGATCATGAACCCAATTGGGTAAAATAACGATAATACTCACCATCTGATAGACTCATATGTGGAAAGAAATACCAGGTTACTGTCCAACTCGAGATACAAATACCACACAAAATCTATGACCAGTACTAGCTAAATGAGGTCAGTACTCCCTCATTTTCTCCAAACACAGAATACCATTGACAGAGGTTAGGTTACAACAGTTTTACCAACACAAAGAACAGTCAGCACTCGACAGTACCTTGACACAAAGCTGATCACTAGCTATCCAAGGTTCTCAAATCTAAAAGGCAACAATAAGAATTTGCAACATCCTTTGCCTTTGATAAAGTCTCTCTCATCTTGTGCTGCTTGCTTCTCAGAAAGTGAACAAGTAAAGCCCAGAAACTTTGCAGAACCTCGACATATAGACTTATAAAACGATGACTAAATGAAAATCATGTGTATGCCAAGGTGAATTCGTCTAAAAGATAAACAAGCAGAACATGTGGACATAACTACATAATTTGGATGAAAGCTAAACAAGGAAGTGGTGAGTGTCAATAGAACTCACGATTTTGCCATCCCTCTTTGCTTCTGTTAGTTTCTGATCCCAGCTTTCTTTTGTAGTAATCAGGTGCACATTTCCACCCACGAATTCAGCATTGTGGACAGATTCATCTCCATCATTCTTTGGCTTTAAGTGTCAAACCAGAGAAACAATTTGTCAAAAGCAAACAAATGGTATCCAAAAGACAACAAAGACCAAAAACTATGTAATTTCACCTTCATTTCCACTCCCCTCTTCTATCTCTCACTTACCTTTTTCCTAGTGTGGCTCCAAGATCAAAACTGTATACTAACATCCTACACAGTGGTCAGGTACGTCTATATCAGTTTGAGAGCTTAAATCCTTGATTTCTACCTACTCTAGAACAAGTCAACATATTTGAGTGTGTTGACAATTCTCCTAAAGTTATTCGTCAATAGGGGGAGATTAGACGTGTTTTAGCCACAGACCATAGCCCAACCATATCCTGTAAACCAGAGAAACTATTTATCGGTGCGACTAACAAAGCATGCCATAATCAATAAAATTATCAACATCCCAGTGGAAGACTCGGGCCGATCACCAGAGGATGGGTGTCGTTCTTTTTTTTTTGTGGAGCCGGGCAGAGAGGAGGGCTGAGGAAGAAACGGAAATATACCTTAGCCAAGCAACTGCCCATTTGATACTCGACGGCCAAGTGGGATAATTCTCGTGAAGGGGAGCAAATGAAATGAAGAGAATCCAGTCCACCCCAGAAATCTGAAACAAATCTGCTACGGCAATGGGAATCGAAATGAGCTGGGATTAGGGATTGTTGTTGTCGTTGTTATTAATTATTAGACGGAACCCCAAAATTTTGTTTTTGTTTCCGCCGGGGAGGGGGTTTGCGTGTACAAGATTTTACGGTTGGATTGTAAAAGCAGGAGGAGGAGGCGACGAAGGAAGCAGAAGAGAGTGATGATCTGAAAGGAGTATTTGGTAAAGCGATTTTTGGATAACTGCAGAAATTGGAAATACTCAAATACAGAGAGAGAGAGAGAGAGAGTTTATTTAATCCAATCCCTCATTTTGGAGTGATTGGTAACAAATTGCGAAAACCATCTTTCTGCGACTGAAATTCCAGGCAGTACTGTTACAACGTTGTCCCATTATCAGGCATTAGCTACCAAACCCCAAAATTTACCGATGATTATTAGTGTATTAGTCCGTCGTATGCGGCCAGATTACGGAATTCACCTAAAGCCAAAAAAAACTCCCACATTTAAAAAAAATAAATAAATTATTTTTAATACTACTATTAGTAAAGTAGTAGTAGTAAGCCAATCCCAATGGAGTGGGTTTGCCTGAAACTAACGCATGATGATGATGACAACAAAGCAATAAAAACATCTTCCAACTTGTGGCACATTCCTAGCTGGCTGTCGACTCAAGAAAGTGAAAAAAAAGTCATGCTTGCTTTGACTCTTATTATTAATATAATATATTTTTCATTCTCCTTGTGGTGATTGTTCTTTTCTCTTTGTTTTGGGTCAGGCTTTCTCTGGAACCATTCTGATTTATTTGTTAGTTGTTTCTCTTTTTCCGGGTTTTGATTTGAGAATGTGGTTTTCTTGTAAAGTTTTGCTAATCTATTTGTTTGATTTAGTAGTGTGTTTGGTTTCGTATTAGTAGTTTGTTTGCCCTCTCATCTTTTGCGCTCTTTTATGTTGTGCTTTGCTGTGACTTGACTGTGTTTGGTTTCGTTCTGGTTTGGTTTTTGTCTGAAAATGTCTGATGTTTACCTGTGTTATCTCTTTTGTTTCCTGTTTTTAAGTTCAATCTGATATTCAATTGAGAATTCTGAGAAAATTAAAGAAGAATTATATATAAGTTTAGCCCCTCTTGGCTAGGCATCACCGCTCAAGTGAAACATAATTGGAGTTCAGAAGAAGATTGGGCATAAGGGATTTCTGTTAACACCTATTATTGTAATCTGCAAGGGGTATGGCCATTTTGAATCTGCTTATTATTAAAGACTAGGAGGTGATCACCGTGCAAATGCACGGTGTTGATGCCCAATATTGCGCTGTGCCCAGGATTATTTAGCAGCAATGTAAATTGTGCTTGAAAATAAATTATACAATACTAAGTAAACTATGATTGCAAATCTTCTATGTCAAGAACTTGGTTTTAGGTCGAAATAATAATTAATACAGGAGTTAAAATGGTCTTCCCAAATGTTTATTAAATACCATGACTTAGGAAACACATTATAGAATATAAATTACATTCAAAGTACATAATCCAATTTGCTAAAAATATAAAAAGGACGAAAGAACTTAGTGTCAAGATTGGAACAAAATCAGCCTTCAAGGCTCCAATAACTACTCAAAGAGGAATAGGCTAAGCTGTATCGATATCTACCAATCTTATTTGCAGCATTCTCTCGATCATTCTTGCGGCTGCTGCCATTTATTTGTTTGTTAAACGGTGGGAGAGGATTAACAAGGAATGATTTCAAGTGTCTGTAAAGCTCCTTGGACGTCTCTATATTGATTGCATACCCTGCATTCTTTATTATTATCAGTTCTGAATATTAAGGCTATTGAAGTTCGCATTGTCAATGCCGAAAATTTCAACCAAATGTGAGAATTCATTATAGAGAAGGCAACTTCTATATGTGCCCTAAACTTGGGACAGAAAGGTTTGATGTAGCACATGAGCATTCTTCCATGCAAGTTAGACGCAACAAAGCTGGTCAAACTAAGTTTCTAGCAATAATTAAGATAAAGAACCATGATTTAAATTTTATACAATAATTAGAAAAAGGGTAAGAAAAGGTCTGCGAAAATAGATGAGATGTCTTTTCTAAATGCGAATCATTTAAAAAAAAAAAAGCTTTTCTAAAAATGTGACAAAAACACCAAGATAACATGAAGCCACCAATCCTTGTCTTTCTGAAGGATTGACTTACATCTGATAATATACCGGAAGGTGCAAAATAATCAATTTTAAAACATGTGAGCTAAACCAAAACAAAATAAAAATACTGAGAAAAGAGCCTAATTTCATTCTTTCCATTTGTCAAACTATCACAGTTCGCTTTCGCTGCATAAAAAGAGCATTATTTCTATAATTCTAAATGCTTTATTTCTATCACAGTTCACCACATATTCACCAAAAAAAATTGCAGCAGAAGATAAAACAGAGAAAAGCAAAAAAAAACACTTTTGAGACCTAAAAAACAGAGATTGTACAAACAAAGATGAAAAGTGCTTTATTTCTATAATTCCAAAAAACTCAGAGAACCCAAAACAATGCCATTCATGAGCCACGACAGCAACAAACATCTATGCAAGAAAAAATAGGAAATAGTTTAAAAAAAAACCTACCATCAGTTGCTGTTCATTCTTCTTCTTTCGCATAGCTGCTTTTCTTGCCAATGTCAGCCCAAGGAAAAATCACCAAAAAATACCAGAAAAAATGAAGACATACCTGAAGCCAATAGTGTCAATCAATGTGGTCAATCAAAGTGAAAGACAATAAAAAATACTTGTCTTAAAAATTGGTCTTAAATTTTGTTTCAGGGCTGCTCCTATTTAATATTCACAAAAATTACATGAATTACTGAGTTTTTTGCTACTACTTGTTTAATCAAACTTTTGATATCTATTCTATTCACATTAAAAATATATTGATCCAAATCCAAGAAAGAAGGCCCCAAGATGGAATTTCACCCACATGGCCATAAAATGTTGTCCAAAACAGTATAAAATAGCTGGCTGCAAAAAGACAAAAAAATGATAAAATCATTACCAGGTAACTAAAACAATTTAAGAGAAACAATCAATCCACTCCCTTTTACTTTGAATTTCTGAACTGTAAAGAGTTGCTGGCAATATCAAAAGGAACACGAAACTTTCTAAGAATATGGAAAAAAAAGTGTTAAACCATTTCACCTGAGGAAATAACCACAAGTTCCAATGCAAGGGTAAAGCATGGTGACTTTTCCATGTTCCTCATGACCTATTCAGAAAAACTAAAATACGTATCCAATATTAGATGGACATCTGGAGTTTTTGGGTTTTCATAAAAGGACAAAGCTCTATGCACTAACAACTGCAATGCAGAAAGCATTATTCAGGCAGAAAACAAGAAAGAGCAAATGAAATGTTTCAAAGCATGGAGCAGAAACTGAATAACAAATGCCAATTACCAGCTATTTAAGTCTCCTTTCGTACACAAGTAGCACCTGATGCTATATCAAGGCCACCATAGCAACTTTTTACCGCATCAGCATCTTTGAGTAACCTATTTAACCTTCTTTTTGAGTAGGAATCCGGAGTTTCCCTAGAGCCTGCTTGAGCATCTCCCATGAAGTCCACACCAGGAACACTCCCTATTTGATGCTTCTCTATTGGACTCTCCAGTTTTGATGATTCAGAATTTACATATTTGTTCGGCATATAATTAAGTGACTGGTATTGGTTTGAAAAAGAAATCTTTCAACTGAAATTCTGTGCTTCACTTTTCCTCCAGAACTTAGGACTCAAGAATTCTGCACCAGGCAGCATGTATTTCCTGTAGCATCAGTGTCTGCAATCTTTCCTGTTGATATTGCCAGAGCATTGCATATCATATCAAGAGCTTTCTCTAGACCATCTACACGTCTCTCCAGAGAATTCATCCCATTTTGTGAATGGCCAATAAAACTCTGAAATCCACAACAGCATAAAACTAATTTCAACTAATGTTTCAATTATGTGTTGAGGATTCACATCTACATATGCTAGAAGCAGAAAGACGCAATCCTATTTCACAATAGTGAGACAGTGCATAAAACTGGTTTCAACACTTATTTTTCAGTTTCATATTGAGGAATCATTGCTACATATGCTAGAAGCAGAAAGATACAATCCTATTTCATCGTTGTGAGACAATGCTTAAGCATCTTCCAGATGCACCGAAGAAAATCATAACAATCTTTCAATCTTTATCAGCATAAAGCATGACAAACCTCTAAAACCAACAAATGAAAGAGCAATTCGGTTTCAACTTACTTTTTCTTGGCAGAAATGCATCAAGAAGTTGAAAAATATATAAATGTAGCAAACAGTTGGTCCAGGGACAACATATCAAGAAATAAGTAAATGTAGCAAACAGTTGGGCTATCATTGTATTATTACAGGGATTTAGAATCAGAAAAGGGAAGAAAAGAAGCAATCTTGTATACGAAAGACACAAAAAGCTAGACATCCATAAATGTTCAAATGACCGCAAATTCTAGTAACGTTATATCAACTTTCATGTTTCAAAGGTTTAAGGAAACATGCCACAACCTAATATTTTGAAGGTCAACTAATCCATGATAACCACTATTGAACGTTACACCTAATAGGTTATAATCATAAATAAATCAACAATTCAAGGGAAAAAAAGTTATTACAAAAAAAGAGAGCAAAATACCTGTAATGTAACAAAATCGAGGATAACCTCTTCTGCAAGGGAAAAATGCAAGATGATGTTTAGACTACAAATGGCAATGAAATAGATATTAGTAGAAGGAGACGGTCAAATATTCACTTACTATTACATACAAAAGGCTGGAACATAATGCCTCACAAAAATTAAATCCCGAAGAATATAACCTAAAACCTCACCGTAGAACCCCTAAAATTAGCACAAATTTTTTGCTTCAGATAAAAAAAAAAAAAAAAGAGCACCAAAATTTAAGATTTAAAAATCGAACCACAAAAAAAATTAAAATATAACTAATAAAAAATTAAAGAAATATCAACAAAAGGAAAAATTATCAAAACAAATAAAAATAAAAAAAGAACCTTCAGAGAAGATCTCATCACCAGGTCCAGAAGGCAGCGATGGAAAAACTGATTACCAACAGAGACCCATACATACAGAGAGAGAGAGAGAGAGAGAAGAATCTGGGCGAGCACAAAAAATTGATAGATTCAGATTGAAAACTCTGTATTTTTAGAGCCATCATAGTATAAAATTTTCCCGAATTGTGGGGAAAAAATTATCAGGTGCTTTAGGAATCCACATGCCTATCAAGTTTTGGCCGCTACAAGCCCTAGAATTTCAGACCACCTTCAATCTCTCTTTTTCATCCTCTTCTTCGTCAACCATATCCCTGAGCCTAGTATTTTTTGAGAAATCGCTGCAAAACTCTCCCATTCTCAAGCTGTTGGGGTCTGAAATCACCAGCAAACACAGCAAGCAAGTATGAGCAAAAAGAAACCAGCATAGGATGAAATGATGAGAAACAAACCAAATGGAACCCAAAAGAAAAACTTCAACACAAAACCCTTATATTTCCTCTTCTTAGAGGCTGTTGAAGATTTTTTGAGTTACCCCAAAAAAAATTACAGGAAAGTCACGGCAACAAAAAGGGAAGAAACCATGCATTAAAAAAAGGGAAAATGAAGGGGAGAAAATAAAAACCTTTGGTTGTTTCGTGGGTGCTCTCTTTATATTAAATTTTGCTCGAATTTTGGTTCAATATATAATTTTTGGGTTTATCTATAACTACAGTTCTGTTTAATAATTCGATTCTGCACTTAAATTTGATGGATTCAAATTTTAATATATTCAATTGCATTTGTTAATCAAAAATAGAATATCTGAATTAATTAAATGGCACAGAATTTTCCAGACAAAACCTGATCCAAAAAATAAGTGATAAATTTTTCACTTATCACTTATACACTCAAAATATGTCAAATTTAATAGTTAATACTTTATTAAATTAATTAATTCATATTTCAGATTTCAAAAATTCAATTTTACTAAATTTCATCGGATTAGCGCAAATAATTCTACTAAACTGGGCATCTACGTCTTTTTACCCGCCGCGCTCGGCATCTACGTCTTTCTACCACTGGTGGCATTAAGGGGGGTTGTTCTCTTCCGGTAAATCTCCGAAGCTTTTCCCATTTTCCCGAATCCAATCTGGGGAAGAGCACGGGCCAAGGGGCCGTTCTTCTTTCGAATTCTTGCAAGGGAAGGGAGGACAGCTGTTACTCTTGTTCGGGCAAAAGGCTATTGCTGGTATCGTATTTTCAAGAATTCCGGGAACACTACCACCACCACATTTTCCTCCGCATTCCCCACCACTTTCCTTTTCGGTACGTATCTACATCACCGCTTTTTACCTCTCTATTTCTTTAAATCAATCTTTGAAACTTTTTCGAACTCCTTGATCTTTTTTTTTTTTGGCTTTGCTTTTCCTATTCCAATGAATATAAGGCGTATAGGGGATCCATCATCCGTGTTATGCTACGATTGAAACAATCAACAGACTCTACTACTTCTCTGCATCAAAGCGACAATAACAAAGAAAGAGGTCGCCTTTTAGAAATTCATTTCCTTGAATTTTGACTCTTCAATTTCTTGAATTGGATTTTAACTGTTTAATCAAGTTAACCCAAGCATTGCATCCAGAAACTTAAAAGGACGAGGAACTTCTTTCTCTATCTTCATAATTTTATAGCCACCTCTCTGCATTCTCCAAGGAAAAAAATTGTAGACTACTGCTTATATAAACTTAGCTGTTTAGACTCTGTAGCCTGCTTTCCAGATCAGCTTGAAGCAACTAAAAAGCTGCGTTTTTTTTTTTTGGAATTTTTAGACATCTTTGATCTTGTTGTCCTCGATGGAAGAAGACAAGAAGAAAAAGAAGAACAAGAAAAGAAAGAATAAGCAGAATAAAACAACTGCAGATTCCGCTCCAGGTGATGCTCCTGGACCATTTTCCGTTTCTCCTTCTGCTCAACACATTCCTGTTACTGAATCTGCCAAGATTAGTTCAGCTCTGGTTGACAACCCAGATGCTCAAGAAGATGATACTGCATCTGGAATGACTTTGAACCCACATGGTGTATGTCTCATTTCTATCACCCTCGTACTCCGCTTGCTGCTTTCTCTGTAGAAGTTACATTTTCATGTGTTGTATTTTCATAATAATCAAGTCTTATTTGCTTGTTAATGCTGTCAACTTCGTCTTTTGACTTGCCCTTTTTCGATTCTGTTATTTTTCATTTCTGAATGCTGGCTGCTGTATCTCATTGCACTGTGCAATTTTACTACTCACTCTAATCTAGGATTCGGCTTTTAAATTATTTTGCAATTCATTACTTATTTTGCTTGTCCTTTGGGTGTGACATTGCAAACTGGTCGTTGTCAATGGAGCAAACTCGTGTAGCTTTTCCGAATTGAATATGTTATGATGATAGTGTTGTATTTTGCTACACTTGATAACTCAGTAATATCTGGTCTTTTACAGGTTATCTTTGAAGAGAAAATTCAAATATTACTACAAGAAAAAAATGCAATCTTACAAAAAGAGGTAAACATAAATAATTCATTAGACACAGAGAGGTATTTCAATGCCAAATCTGTTTATATGTGTGTAATCTACAATTAAACGTACTGGTGTCTGTGGGTTATGCAGGCTACCCTGCTGGAGAAAATTGAAGAATTGCAAAACGAAAAGGCTGTACACGTGCAGAGAGAGGTAATGCAAGCTATTCTTATTGAGGAATGGAAACTTAGTGTTGGTATTTAAGTCTCTTATTGTTCCTTTTTTTTGGATTTTTTTCTTTTCTTACATGTATTAATGTATGATAACGATTTGATTCTTTGCAGGCTAGTCTTGAAGAGCAAATTTTACAGTTACAAAAAGAAAAAGATGCTTTCATGCTAAAAGTGGTAAGAAAAGCTGGTAGAGTTGGGTGATTCATGGTTATTGCAATACTGGAGCTAATTTATTTTAAAGGATATTTTTTAGTATACTGCATTTCGTCTAGCTAATTGCTGACTCTCTGGTTATTGGTTGACAAATCTATCACAGGATGCTTTAGGACAAAAAATTCAACAAATGCAGATGGAAAAGGATGCTCACGTGCAGAAAGAGGTAATTGAAGACTTTAAGATTGAGTTTTGTGGATGCGTGTTTTTCTCATATGCCAGTGCTCATTGTATAAGCATATTTTGTTTTTTCATATGGCTAAAGAGATATACTCTTATCTAATAGTGTATCCACTTGATATTCCTCAGAGTGCTTTGGAGGCTGAAGTAGGACACCTGACAAGTGAGAAGGAATCTTGGTATCACAAAGAGGTAACGAAATGATAAAGAAGGGTTATAATCTTTGAACATTTGGACTCCAATGCTACTTTTCTTGTCTTCTGTGTTCTCTGTATTTTACATATTGGTTAGGTGAGTCTAGTTCTCAGCATTCAGGCAGGTTGACAGTATAACTAGTCATAGCGTTCTCAAGAATAAACTTATTTTTGGGAATCAGGATTTCTCTGTTTTACCTTAAAACTATGGTTGTGATGTCATTCCTAGTTTCTCTCAGGCTCACTTTGAAGAGAAAATTAACCACCTTATGGTTGAAGCTGCAACATTGAGCTCGAAAAAGGTAATTGGCTTTGCAATTCACACTTGCCCTCCTCATTGCTTGTCCAAAATAGTCTTTTGCTAGGCTGTATTTGAATTTTTTTTAAAAACTTATGTTGCTTCTTGTTACTTCAAAAGTACTTCTGTCGTTTATTATAATAGATAAATTTGTAATCAATGACAGGTAAGCCTAGAGGAATTTGTAAAACAAATGGAGGAAGAGCGAGATTCATGGATATTGCAGGAGGTAATAGATACTTGCATCTGCATGCATGGGCTTGTATATATTAATGGTACACTTTTAGAATTCTCTGCTCTTCCTTCCCTTTCCACTTTAATTTTGCATTGCTATTTCTGATTTGCCTTTCTTTTCATTCTCTTTTGTTTTTTGCTATAATGGTTAAGCCTTTCCTCTTTGCTTTGATGTTCTTAGATCCAAAATTCATGTATTTGACTTGCATTTGGCTCTAGTGGTGGTAAAAACTCTTATTATACAACTTGTTATTTCTTTATTCGATATAGTTGTCAAATAAGAACATGAGAACTCATTTTTATTCTCACTTCTGCAGTGTTGGTTCCAAATGTCACAATGAAATCGTTGTTTTTTAATCCAATTGATTTTCTTATTTCTGTTTCCTGTTCCATATTCGTGTTCCTGATTGTCTAATGCCTCGGAGTGGGGAGGGATGTGGGTAGATTGCTTAGCTTTGGATCTAATTTTTGTTTTTCCCTTAACAGAATTCATCCAAGGAAGTAATTGCCAAGCTAAATGGTGATAACACGCGACTAAAATCTCAGGTATAGTGTTCCATAACATTGCTTTAGTTGATGTTTTTGTTTCCTCTCCAGTTCCTCTCTCCTTCATCATACTGAAAGAGTGCAGGTGAAAGCATGGAGGGAGTTTACTAATTTCTATTCCTCTCCTTTTCCTAACTTCCTATCCCTAATTGCCAACCAATGTCTGCCCATGCAAAATTTCTTTTTCCTGTTAGACCTCTTTTATGGACCGTAACATGGTTTATTCATAAGTTAGAGAATGGTTTCTGTTAAGATTAAAATCAATCTAGAGAAGCCAAAAAAAAAAAAAAGGGGAAAAAAACCTGGACCTTTTATATTTAACTTTAGTGGCAGTTGCAGGAGACAGATCATGTTTATTTCTCTTTCTAAAATTTTCAGTAATACATTAAATTTCCTTGTGTTCTTTATGGTAGTGTAACTGCACGATAGTATATGTAGCATGCCATTTGTGCAGATGATGTATTAGAATATAATTCTGTTCCTAGATTCGTCAGTTTCCTCTTTTGGACTGTCCAAATTGTTTATTACGTTGAATTCTACACCATAATAGTTAGTCACGTTTCTTAAGATGACTGTTATTTTGATATTGACTACATAATTCACTTGAGCTTGAGGATATTTTTCCAAGTAAAAGCAAATCAAGTTGTAGATTATATACTTATTTTTCTCCGGTGGATGGTTGGTGCCTCAATGCTGAACAAATGTTGAAATAGCATGGAGGTGTTTGGTGTTGTAAAGCACGGATATTAAGATCTTACATTTAGATGGCTAGAGTAGGTGAGCTATGAGTGACAACGTCAATGGAAGTCTTCTCTCAAGGCTTGCTCTCTCTCGCTTAAAATACCCTGTTGTCAGTTATCCCGCCATCCAACTTTCTCACTTAAAGAGGCATAATTCTGAGATTTCCTTTTTCGTTTATCTTTCCTGTTATTGCCCTTGAGATGTGAATGACACAATGTTGTGCACATATTTTCATGTTGCATGATCCTGTATAGGGGAGAATGTTTGTATTTATTCTGATATAGATATTAAAATCAAAGCTTGACAGGTGATGGAGTTGGAAGAATTAAGGAACGGTCTGTTACAAGAAAACCATCTGTTGACGGAAAATATATCCGGTCTGCAGTCACAGATTCTGAGTTTAGAGCGGACTGCCATTGTTTCTCAGTCATCTAGTGATAGCAAAATGGTTAGTTTCCTATAATCTGGTTACATGGATGGTTATTATCATGGATGACTTGTTATTACAATGTGCAAGAAAGAGTTACAGGGATATGGGTCAAGTGAATGTAGCTATTGTCTTATGTGATCAGATTAGTGAGATTTTCTTGCCTCACTCCTTTTAATGATGATTTTCCATTGCCAGAGTAATTCTTGTTTCTCGTGTCTCTTTATTAAAATTTTGGTCAGATTAATGAATGGAACTGTTGTATGACAGTAAAAGTTAAACAGTGTTTAACCACCTTTGTGGTGTTCATAACATTTGGGTTTGTGGTTTTGATATACTGTCTCAGATGAATGAGTTGTACGTTGAAATTGATCGCAATGGTCTGCAACAAGAAATACCTTCAGCTGAAATGCCAACAACTGTTCATCTTGCTGATAGTCCAGCTGTTGGGCCGCATCTGATGGTTGGAGCTATTGAAGCACAAGAAAGTTGTCCTGCTAACGATTCAATGGACGAAGCCAATGCCAAGATGCTCGTGCCTGATAATGAAGTGCAGTCGCCAGAAAATAACGTCAACAATGATGCGAGGGGCGAAGGAGAGTATTTGGATGACAAAAAAGATATGCTAGTTACGGAATCCTCTGAAATGACCAAGTCAGATGAAATTGTGCAAATTCCATTGGATGAGAATGAAAACAAAAAGACAGATGTGGAGGCTACCAGTAATGCTGAAAAGACTGTAGTACCGCTCTCAGATGCTCCACTGATCGGTGCTCCATTCCGTTTAATTTCTTTTGTCGCTAGATATGTTAGTGGTGCTGATCTGGTGGAGAAGAACTCTGTAAATTTAGGTAGGTAACTCCTCATACTTCTGGTTTTGGGGGGGGGGGGGTGTGCGAGATTTTGTAAGCGTCACTTGATGGGAAGTAGAAATACGAGGGAAGTTATTAAGGACGGAGGGGGCGGGGGGACTAACCGTAGTTGTCGTGAGTAACAAATTGGTCACTCATTGGTTGGGATGGAAAAGTGCTCAATCATTTCTTGAGAGCAAATTGATTGTGTTTTTTTTTTTTTTTCCTTCCAACCTCTGAAAAGAAGATAGGAAGAGATATCTTGAGGGGAAATTTTCTAGATTGTATTCTCGAATTCAGAACACCTTGTTTGGTTATAGATAGTAGTGATGGACATACTTTGATGTAACCAGGGAACACGCAGGGTTCTTCCCTTCCGTTGGGATGTTATTGAAGAACATTTTGAAATCAGAGTTTGACAATAGTAACATGTTTCATGAGAAAGATGTACACATTTCTGATATGCTGCTAGTAAGAGATTGCTTGCGCGGCTGTCGAACCAATTCAAGAAGCGGAAGGAAAAATAATCCCCCATCAGACATCAAACAGAAAGAAGAATGGGGTGGGGGTCTTCGCAGACAACTTAATAGTTAGAATGGGAACATTCATTAGTAGCAAGTGCCACAGCAGGTTCTCCAGGGCTCGTCGTCAATCGGCGGATGTAGGCCTGTTCCCGGGATCGGGTTGCCGTATTTCCTGGATCATTCTCACAACTTGCTCCATATTGGGTCTCCTGTCGGGTGTCCTGGCTACACAGGCCATTGCGATCTGCAGCATCTGCACCATTTCGTCTTCAATGTCCGGATTCTTGACAAGCTGAGCGTCAAACACCTCCGCCGTCCATTCTTCTCTAGCAACAGATTGCACCCACCTCGCTAGGTCTACTACCCCATCATGCCCCTGCCCCTGCCCTGCTGGTTGGACAACGGGTGCTTTCCCCGTTAGCAATTCGAGCAGGACCACACCGAAGCTGTAAACGTCAGACATCTGAGTGTATTTCCTCGTCTCGCTCACTTCAGGTGCTCTGTATCCGGTACTTCTACGAGGTAAACCCACGATTGGGGTAACACCGAAATCAGAGGCGCACCCACTCAGGTCTTGGGTGAGCAGGACATTGGAGGACTTGATGTTTCCGTGACTCAATTTCCGACCGGCAACACAATGGATGTGGGCAATGCCCCTGGCGGCTCCAAGCGAAATCTTTACTCTGGATTTCCAATCCAGCCTTCTCCTTCCATCGGGCTCCTTATTTCCTGCATACATATGTCCACGCATATTAAAAAAACGAGAATGAATTTATTTCACAAATAGATGGGACTCTCGACTCGAAAGCATAAACAAAAGCCTCGTTATATACCATCAGTTGTTATAGACACTAATAGATGATGATAACAGCTGCCAACAAAAAAAAACAGGGGGGGGGGGGGGGGGTTACAGTATATATATATATATATATATCATTGGCTATATACGAACGATTACCATGCAATAATGTGGACAGGCTACCCAAGGGGACGAAATCGTAGACGAGGAGTTTCTCATCTTTGGAATAGTAATAAGCACGAAGGGAGACAACATTGGGGTGGTGATGGTGATTGACCCTCCAAACATTGTCCATGTGTTGTTCAAATTCCCTTCTTCCCACCACCGCCGCCACTTCTTTGAGCCGCTTCACGGCAACAGTAGTCCCATCCTCCAAGGTTGCCTTATAGGTTTTCCCGGAAGCTCCCTTTCCCAGTACTTCAGCTGACGCTCTCAAGAGGTCTTCCAGATCAAAATTGCCTTCTCCTTGCAAGAAAACCAATTTGTTCTTTTCGGCCTCGCCGCTCCTAGACAAGTAGCCTCCCCCCTCCTCCTTAAGCTGCTTCGCCTCATGGATTTTTCCTCCTCCTCCTCCTCCTCCGCGGAAGGGATTAACTTTCACCAGTACTGCACTAGCACTTGTTTCTGAATCTCTTTTCTTGTTATTCATGCAGCATTGGAACACTATTACTAGGACCAGGAGAATCAGCAATGCACAAGCTCCGAGTGCAATGGGAACAATTGCACCAGTACTTAGCTTTGACTTATTATGCTTTTGAGAAGAAGCTGGTGGTGGTGGTGGCGGTGAGGATGGCAAAGGAGACTGTGCGAAAGAAGAATGAGGAGGAGGAGGAGGAGCAAGAGAAGGAGAAGGTGATGGTACGGCGGAAGAAGGAGGTATCGATGGTGAAACTGGAACACGGCACTGCTGGTTGAGGGGCCTTCCGCAGAGTAAGGAGTTTCCCAGGAATGAGGAAGCGGGGAAGCGCTGCAGAGAAGGTGGGATGGAACCGGTCAAGTTGTTGAAGCTGAGGTTTAAGTGGACGAGGGCCGGAAGCTGGCCGAGTTGATCAGGTATAGGTCCTGTGAGCAAGTTGTTTTGGAGATTCAATCCAGCGAGACGGGTCAAATTGGTGAAGAGTTGATCGGGGATGTTGCCGGGGAAGGAATTGAAGGAGAGATCGAGAAAGGTGAGTTGAGGAGAGAGAGAGATGGAGGAGGATGGGGTTGGAAGATCCCAGCCAGAGAAGTTGTTGCGTTGGAGGTAGAGGTAGCGGAGGGAAGGAAGAGAGAGGATATCATAGGGAAGAGCCCCCGAGAGGCGATTGGATCTAAGGCTGAGGGAGGCCAGGGCATCGAGCCTCCCTAAGGTATTGCGGGGGATAGGAGCATAAAACCCGAAGCCCGGAAGCCGAAGCTCAAGGACACGGGTGGCGTTGGCGGTGCAGGTGACGCCGGCCCAAGACCTGCAGACTGAGGATGATGATGATGATGGTTGAGCATTCCAGTTGAGTTTCCTGGCACGGGGATGAGGAACTGCAGAAGCGAAGTCCAGAAGGGCTTGTTTGTCTGAACTTAGATCAGCAGCAGCGACGACAGTAGTATGTTTTGGGAATAGCAGATGAAGCAGCAGCTGCGCCAATATGATCCCCCCATATTGATATCGTGGCCTCAACATGCTACTAGCTACTACAGTTAGTGAATTGAAGCTCCCCACAACACCACTCGGCCATGCATCACTCACTGCGCAGGGCAGTAGCTAATTTCTTGATTCATTTGATCAATAGTAGTAGCAGAGTGGATATGTGTGTACCTTTTCTTTGGTTGCATGGAGATCTCTTATGCAGAGGTTGATATCATCATATAGGTAGCTAGCACCTTTTTTTGTTTTGTTTGATGCATGAAAGGAATAATAATTTAATGACAAGAAGGTTTCATTTCTGTGGGTTGAAGTCGAATGTATATGTACGTTGTCTCCATCTTCATAAGCCCAATGTGGAACAGTGGATGTAAATACTTTTGGTGACCTTTCCTTGTACCCTTTTCTGTCTTGAGTTGACTACTCTTTCTTCTCCCAATCATTTTGCCATCGTTTTCCTCTCTAACACACCCTCCCTCCTGCTTGTCTTTTTTCTATTTTACTCTTTCATTCTTCTTCTTGGGCCCGCTCACATTTAAGGAGAGCATTAACTGCTATTATTGGTAACCTAAGTCTACTATTTAGAGGAGGAGGAGACTGGAGAGGAGTAATTAATTGTTCAGCTTCTCCGTCAAGCAAACAAACGGCAGCTCTCTTTTTTTTGGTCAAGGAGTTTGTTTGCGAGAGGAGCCTTGACCCCTCCTGCATCACTATGGCTTTTTCTGGTACACTACTAGCCTACTGCTGCTACGTGAATTAAATGTTTATTACCCAACACAAGTAATCTTATTGGCAGTTGGATTTCTGTTCAAGTAATCGTACTCCTTTTACTCCTTCCTACGCATTCGCTAAGGTATTCCATTGGTAAGTGCACCTGCTCCTACATATATATATATATATATATATATTCATTAAAAAAAAAAAAAAAAGAAGAAAGAAGCTTCCATCGGCGCATGGGTCGTAACACAAATTGCCTTTTTTTTCTTTGTCAAGTGGTGCAAGATAGCATTGCTTTGACCACAACATTGTGCTGCTGAGGCCGATTTGGGATCCTCCTGACAAGTTGCAATTCATACGTTTCCGCTACTACAGTCGTAACAAATATACTGCTACTACTACTCTATTATCGTTCCTCGGCCAGTCGTAACAAACAAGTAGCCAACCAGACCTGCATTCTGACAACCACCGACTGAAGCAAATATTGCATTACGCGCTCTGACAATAAAATTCTCAATCACTTTTAGGCTGTAAGTGTCGCAAGGAACTCGTGAAATCCGCAGGTGGAGTCAATCGCTGAAGCCAGCCAAATGCGCATGAAGGAATATATTTGTTGGCAAACAACCAACCAACCAATAGAATGATAAAATGGCACTTCTAAACAAGAAGATTAACAGCAGTTTATTCGACACATTTTCTTCTCTCTCAACCTTTATATTACCAAATAATGCAAGGGGAAAAAAAAAAATCACTGCCACACGGAAATGCACTTCATGCAGGTAAGGTTACAAGGGGTCAAACGGCTCTGGTAGAGGTTCAAACCCACTGTCAAAAATGGCTCCTTGGTCGGATTTATCGTCTAAACTATGCAACCAATTAGTGTTCTTTAAATCCTCTTTAAGTAGAAGGGTGTCATACCGGGAACTCTCATACATGTCAACAACTGTCAGTTTTGCCGGATATTGAGACTTGTCTTCCTCATTTCCGTTTTCCAAATACCTACCGGCATGATAATTCCCATGTTCTGTACTATCCCCATTATGGAAGATGGGGGCATCTCCATTGCCTGAACCTTGTTTAATCACAGTCGGACCGAGTTGACCTTTGGTACTGCTGGATCGTATACTTTGTGGGAAGAGGGTCGAACCTGAGAGAGCACGATTTCCACCGGTCCCGTTTCGTATGTCCTGAAAGAGAGTATAAACAAATAACCATTAACAGACCATAAATTTATTCTTTCTAACCACATTCTGAAAAATAAATTGTTTATGCTAGGTCCCACCGACCTTTTCTTAGCGCCACCCAGAAGGCTGAACAAGATCCCTCCGCATCAATGAACCAGTAGTGTCACTCTAGCATGCTTAGTTTTCTCTTCACGGAAATTATTTTTAGAAACCTCTTTGTTATGAGATGTTACTTTCTTTTTATCCATAATGATTTTTATCCCTCCACACTTCTATGGATGTGTCACTTTCTTTGTTATTTTCCTGGTAGGTAAGGGTGTTTAGAGGGTTGGACAATATTCACTCTTTTAGCTTTTTCACCGTTCAATAACAGCAAATAGCAGCAGAACTTAAACCTACATGTAAGGAGATATGCATTCGAGGTCTACATGCACGTTCCCCTATGTATTCCTCAATAAAGATAATACATGAACAGGCACATCTAGGAAAACATGGGGATGGATTCTTCAGTGAAAGATAGTCGTTAATCAAAGCAACACTGTAGTGAATAACAGAGGAAGCGAGAAGCAGTCCTAATAATAATAAACTGTATTTATGATTTAGATGAAAGCCAGAGTTTCCAGACGCCATAATCATCCAAAAAAAAAAAAGCTGCTTACGAAACAAGATTGTTTATAAGGTAAGTCCATGTCCATTTAGTTGAGGAAGACATAAAGAACTATATGTTGTTTTCACACGAGAAAATGCCATACTTACCATATGTCTAATAGCCATATCCAGAGATTTTTTTGAGATTGTCCGCCCAAACCCAGTGCTCTCTGTGGATGTCTTTGCAGGCTTCCGGGTTGGCAACTCAGATACAAGTGGAGCTCTGTGAGACTCTGTGGTATGATTTGCTTGCCCATTGGCAAGCATTCTGCCCCTTGACAAAGGTTCTGGGACTCTTCCCCTGGTAACAACGGGTGATGACTGTCTCCTAGGCAAATTTGCAGCACCTGAATTCTCTACATTTCCTTTCAAGGTGACAGTAAAACCTGGCCTAGACCTACCAGCAGAGAGTGGCCTATCTGGCAAAGTTGTTCGTAGGTTTGGAGGTGTTTCAAGTGGAAAATCTGGGATAACCATTGGCTGTTGCGTGGGCCGAACACGGGGATTCGGGGAACTAGGGCGTGATGTGGAAGCTACAGTCCGGCCACTCTGAAGAGAACGTCCAACCAAATTTGAAGATCCAGATGCAGGAGACAAAGAAGGTGCAGGATTCCGGCGAGTAGGTGTGGATGGCCGAGATGTAGAACGAGCAGCAGGAGAGCTCAAATTCACAGGTATTTGTGGCCTAGAAGTTGGAGTCGAAGGTCTAGAATTCTGGGATGGCCTCACTTTGTCTGCAGAAGCAACAGTGGGTGCTGGATGGGCTTTAGAAGGAGTTGACGATCTTGACAGTGTCGGGCGGGAAGATGGGGTCGAGGGTCTTGCTGTAGATGATGATCGGCTACTAGGAGTTGAAGGTCTAATATAGGACGAGACTGAAGCAGAGCTTGTGTTGAGAATAGAGCTCGATTTATTTGAGTATGTGCTGTATTGGGAGGTAGAAATGGACGAACGAGTCACAGAGCTACTTCTTGCGGGTCTTGAACGATTGTCTTTCTCTGATGATTGAGAAACTGAAAGCTGAAACCAACGAATTTTTCATCCATTTAAATTCAACAAGATGCACTATTAAAATTGAAACCTTCACCCTGAGGAAAAGGACTTCCGGGAGTAACAAGGAGATTGGCAAGACGAGTGACAAGTTTAATAAGAGATGACCTAAACCTCTTAAGAGGCTCAAAGCAGTAAGCCTAGTCTTGCAAGGCAAAACAATGAAACAAATGTGCACGTGAGAGTGAACTGCACCCACAAGCAATTTCAATTGTTTAATATTACCAGACATACGGACAAAAAGGCTTTATCATTTTAAGCCAATGATACAATACATATCGTGTGAGAATGCATTTTTACCAATTGATGGATATGGCAGACCATGCAATTGTTGATCAGTATGGACAATATGCACTAGGTAAACTAACTTAATTTCTCCAGATAGTAGCAGAAAATCTTTCAGTATGCCATGGAGACCGACTGTTCATACCACCATGGAGCAAGCTCAATCATGAAGCATTCACATACACCAAAATATTACATTCAATGACTAGAGAGCAACGGAAAGATGAAACCTATGTGAAACAAAGAGAGCCTACCCTTGAGGCCTTGGTCGTGGAGCTAGATCTGGATAACAAGGTGGTTCTAGAAGCCATGGGGACAGTTTGAGATTCATTTCCATCTGATGTAGGAAAGAGAGGAGTTCCAGGAGGAGTAAGAAGCCTATGAAGAAGGAAGGGAAGGTCAATGCAGTAAGAAAATGTATAATCAGGTTCTTCAGTAAAATCCACTCTGCATTAGGCCATCTATAGTGACGAGTCCACACTGGAGACAAATGCCTTGACAGTTTATGATGTTGATATAATTTTACCAAGTAACAAGGACCTCTGGCTGGTTTGATGCATTAAGCATGAAATGTTCATGTTGTAAACCAGAAATAGGTGGCACCAAAATGCAGACAAGCAGTCTAAAGAACAATTGTACAGGCAAATATGTATGGAGTAAAATGTAATCAAAAAACGGAAGAGTTTGAAAGGTGAAGGGGGCGCGAAATGGGAAGGAGAAAAATCCAAGGGTAATGCAATACGATTTTCAAAACCTATGAATAGGCAAAACAAAGGAACAAATAGTAACAGAAGATAAAATGTTGGAGAGGGAATTTAATAAAAATTGAATTAGATAAGATTAAGTAGAGAAATTTTATCTCAGTCAAGGCCAACTGCTTGGCAAGCTTAGTTTTTTTTTTCTATATAAATAACAACATCTTCCACATTAAATACAATCCAATAAACTTGTGGTTCCTTATTTGTCCAATTGGCAATACCACATTGGTCGAACCAACAAAAATAAAATTTCTCAGATTGAGTGAGTAGCTTTTAGTAGCAAGTAGAGCAGAATTAACAACAGCAATAAGACGAATTTAATTAATACTGGCATTAGCACTAAACAGGAAAGAAAAAGCGGGGTTTGGTTTATCACCAATCGTAATCGTGCTTGCCTCCATCGGTAGATGAGAGTAGATCGTCCAATCCAGGCTTCGGGGTGGGTTTGGCAGCGGATCCAAGGGAGAGTCTTCCCAGTCTAACAGAAACTGCACAAGTGTATATGTATATGTATATGTGTGGTAATTCATATGCGAATAAAAGAAGGCATTCAGATTAGCTTTAATCAAAATTGAGAAACATGCAAGGGGTTTAGAGTAGACTAAATAGGAAAGATGGAAAGTGGAGGGGCGGAGATCTGATCGATCTGGGAGGCGTATTGGAGGAAAGTGAGGTGTCGTGATTGGGGAAATGTGAGTAGTAGCGTGAACTAATAAATTAAAACAGGGGTTAAATAAAGCGCACCAATCATACATCAGCCATCAATAATGATAACATATATGAAAAAAAAAGAGTCCTTCGATAGCATAGACAGCTAGAAACTAAGAAGAAGAAGAAGAAAGTGGAATGAGGTGGTAGTAGGGTACCGTACCGTCGGACGAGTCATCGGAAGAGGCAAGGGAAATGCTGCGGCGAGATTTAGAGAAGAGATCGAGGTGGTTGTGGTCGTCAGGGGAGTCGTTGGCGTTGAGGCTGAGGCTGAGGCCACGGCGGTGGTGGTGAGAGGAGACGCTGCGGCGGCCGGCGCCGCCGATGAGGGAGTCCTTCAAGCTCCGATTCATGATTGTACTAATACTAACAGTGGTGGTGGCAATGGGTGATGGGAGAAGAAGAAGAATGGAGGGGCAATGGTGGTGGCGGAATGCCAAATGTATCGGGCATCTCCCTGAGGACGAAATACAGAGAAAAACAGAACAAAATAACTAAATGAATGGAAGCAAATGAATGATGCATGTCATTACTATCTGTCACCCGAGACTGTCTGCTGGAGCTCCGCCAGAGAGAGAGAGAGAGATCCTGTTAAAAAAAAAAAAACCTTTATTGTGAAATGTACGTCCATCATCGCAATCCCACTCTCGATCTCCATTCATGATTCAACTCCCCAAACTCCTAACTCAACGACTCAGTACTACACTACCACTCCCCAACCTATTTGGATCATTGGACACAGATTATTTTTCAGAGAGAGACACCGCTCCCACCTCCCTCCCCCGACCAAACCCAAAAAAAAAAAAAAATGAAAAGGTCCTGCGAGTCCGGTGTGGATGTGATGGCTCGCTTTACATCTCTATCTATATCTATATCTTCTGCATATAAGTAGGAGTAATAAATATGCACGCGACAGACTAGACTACGACCGTTATTGTACACAACACAACAACGCAAGTACTTAATATGCTATACTACAAACACTACTAATATCCTACTATACCACTCAGCAGCAGCAGCAGCAGCAGCATGTGGGGAGTGGGATCGACCCTATTGGGGTTTTGGCTGAGTTGTAAGTAGCACTAATTCAATGCGATTGCTTGTTTCTATCCCTATTTCTATATATTTACTAGTTACATATTTCTGCTATATATGTGTGTGTGTATATATATATATATACACGTAGAGAGAGAGAGAGGAGTAGAGTTTGTTTGTGTAAACTTGTTGTGTCGTTTTTATATTATTATACTAAAAATATCCATTAAAGTTAGTTTTCAAACTAGTAGTATTCCCCTTTTTTTCTCCACCATAATTTCAAATATAATGACTTCTTCCAAAGAAACAGTAATAATAATAAATAGGCATGTAGTCGAGCCGAGTCGAGCTCGAGTATTGCTATACTCGAGCTTGACTCGACCTATAAATAACTTGGCTCGAGTTCGACTCGAACTCGATCTAGTCGAAAAATCTCAAACTCGAGCTTAACTCGAGGAAATCTTTAAAAGTTCGAGACTCGACTCGATAAGGCTCGACCTTTAGTCAAGTCTTATCAAGTCGAGTAATCAAACTTTTTGATTCGATATCTTACTTGTAAATTCAGTATAAATTATACCCATAACGATCATTTTATAATTATAATACATATATGTTATTTAAATTATATGGTTCGACGAGCTGCAAAATTCTGACTCAAACTCGACTCGAATATGTACTCGAATAGCTCGAGACTCAGTTGGAACTCGGTCAAACCGAGTCAAATCGAGTTCAAACCAAGCCATTGACCAAGCTACTCGGCTCGCTTACATTCCTAATTATAAATAGGATGAGGGGGTAGTGATCGATGTTGAAGTTGCAGGGGTTCGTGGATGAGAATGGGATGAGGGAAATAAGTATGGGCCTGGACAAATCTTTCGGTTTAAAGAAAGAAAAAAAATTAGGAAAAGGGCAAAATTATTTCCAAATCATCACCATTTGGCTACCTGGATGATTAGCTACTTCATAAGTCCAATTCAAAAATATCGAATACCCAACCCTATTTGAATTAATTTGACGGTTTTGACAACAATAACCAAATTTTTCGTGTTAACAAATACTTCCTACAAATTTGTCATTTTTTTCTACAACATTCTTAAAAAACTCCCTATAATCAATTAAATATTACTTATAATTAAACCATCAATTTCTAAACTAGCTAAATTCTTCTCCTTCTTCCTAACCTTTTCCATCTCTTTGAAAACAAATACATCTTCTTCTCCGGTGGTTTCCCTCCCTCTCATTTTTTTTTTGTGGTGTGTGTTTGTAATAAAGTATCTCCTAGGATTTTTTAGTAAGAGTTTATTCTCTAGTAGGAATTAATCCTAAAAAAAAAATTACATTTTCAATCTGACATTTTTCATGCTTTAAAATAAAGTCAAAAGCTAAGGTACTACTTGTTTTGAGGGAATGGGAGGGAAAGGAAAGAAAATGGATGGATAAGGTTTTTCATATTTAAATTGGTTTTTGAAGAGGGAATAAAATGATTGGGAGAAAAAGAGAGATATAAGGTTTAGTTATATTTTTTAATCAGTATCCTTTCCATGCAAAAGTGGGTAGTGGAAACAAAAACGGAGAGAAATGATACCAAAATTAATGACAATTTTAAAAAATTCTAAAATACCTATTATGTATTTACAATTATACTTTAAATTATGGATAAAAACGTAATTAAAACGTGATAGGTTTTTTTTTTCCTTCCATAATCCACACAAAATGGATGGATCTGATTTCCTCCACTTTCGTTTCTTTTATTTTTTCATTGGAGTCCTTTCATTTCCTTCAATCCAAATGATGCCTAAAAGAAGAAAAGAGTTGAAAACTTTGTATAAAATTTTTTAAAAAAATTAAAAATTAAAAATAGACTCAAAAGGATGTCATCAGTTGAGAAGAGGCCTCAATACAAAGTGTCTAAAATCCTATTTAATAATTCAACTCAATACTTAAATTTAGTGAGATCAGGTCTTAATATGTCTAGACGTGTTTTATAATAAAAAAAATGAAACATCTGAATTAATTGGAATGAAATTCTTAGGCAAAAATTGATTCCAAAAATAAATGATAAGCTATTCACTTATCACTCAATATGATATATACTTAAATGTATCAAATATAGTACTTAACAATTAAGTAAGTTAATGGATTCAAATTTTAATTTTATCAAATACAACTTAAGTGGTAGGCGTAAACGGAGGTAGTTAAGTACAGGTTCAAAAGCGGTTGAATCAGGCAGAGAAGAGTGAAAGCAGCTGAATCACAAGGAGGTGACTGAGTGAGAAGTGGAGTGGAAGGCTTATTTGTGGTAGTCCAGTGTTTTCAAACTTGGGCGTCAAGGTGGATGGATGGAACGTCCGTTTAGGGAAAAGAAATAATCGAAAAAAAGAAGAAGGGAAGAGCAGGAGGTGAGTGGCGTAGTGATTTTATCGCTCCCCTCATCCGTCGTAGGAATGGCAATCCCCACCTCCGCCTTGGCCCTGCTCTCCCTGGCCTGCCTTCACCCCGCCCCAACTTCCCCACGAAGGCACTCGTGAGTGCTAAAATAAATTTGTCTTATAATAATCAAATTTTTGATAATTTAATTTAATACTTAAATTTAATGTATTCAGATCTTATCATATTCAGACTGTTTGATAACTAAAAATTGAACATCTGAATTAATTAAATGACACTGAATTTTCTAGGCATAACTTACTCTCAAAATTAAGTGATAAGTTATTCACTTATCACTGAATGTGATATATTCAAATGTAGTAGATTTAATACGTGATAATTCAATAATTTAATGGATTCAGATTTTAAATTTTAGATTTCAAACATCAGTTTTAACAAACGCACCCTAAGTCATTATCCACTCTAAATTTAATATTGAAATTTATAAAAACAATCAAATAAAAGTTATTTGAATGCAATTTAACAAAATGAGATAAATATAATTAAAGTAATCAAGTTGTCATTTTTTAGACAAATAAAATCACCAAGTCATTATTATTTTTTTTAGAGAAAAAAGTATTATTGTGTTAATTATTAATTTCTATTAATAGACATGTAAAATTGGTAATATTAATTATATTATATATACTAATATATATTATATAATGTTTATAACTATTATTATAAGTTTGCAACTAATTAAAATTATATATATATATTTTTTTAACGGATGGCAGGTTGAGTGTTGAAACGGAGGCACTCTCAGTCTCCGCCCCAATTGTTATCCCTAATCAGTCGTCTCACCTTCCCCTGCAGACCGAGCGCTAGCTCTCATTTAGCAGCAGCAGAGTAAAGAAACATAATCCGCTCACCCACCACCCTTCCCCTCTCTCTATCCTATCTTTTGTTTTCTTTCTTTTTGCTTTCGGGGAGTAGGAGTAGTTTCGTTCATTTTCAAAATTTGTTGAAATTTGAGAGCAGGGGAGTTATAGTTATGAAAATCGGCAACGTCCTCTCACCTCCTCCTGCTTCTCTAAGAGCTGCTGCTGCTGCTGCTGCCCAGTGAGTCATCTGTGGAAATTGTTAATAATAATAAAAAAAAAATACAGCCATCGTTACTACTTAGCTACTAGTACTAGTATAATTCTACTTTCCCGTCATTTTTTTTTTTGGGTTTTGTTTGTTTAAACAGCTGTAGATACCCATACGGACCATGGCCACACCACCCCATCCTTGCTGTTTCTCACAATCACATCACAGCTTTTATGCAGCAGCAGCAGCTACCGGCCCGTCATGACAAAATGGAAAACCGCCTCCCGCTCTCGCCTCATCACATTCTTCACACAGGTTTCCACCCTTCTCTTATTAATTAATAATCATATTTGTGTTTTTACCGCCGCCGCCGCTCGTTGTAACTCCTCACCATCTCCCCTAATAACTTAATTCTCGATTCAAGATTAGTTTCTCCAGTAATAGCACTAGTTATAGTAGGAAATTGGTGAGCAAAATCTCCACCTTACTGCCTCATTCATGAGCTCACTTTCTTCTTGTTCTCCACCATCCACCGAATTTAAATTTTTTTTTCCCTTGAGTTTTATGCTACTACAACATAAAAGTATGCCTGCCTTCCCTTTCTTTCTCTCTCTCTCTCTGCACGTATTCCCCGCCAGCAGTGCAGGAACCACCCCTCAATCTTCAAGCTTTACTAATACTAATTTTTAAGCAACATATCACAATCAAACTACCATCTTCTACTCTTATCATACTACCCCATTCTCAATAGTCTCAATCATCTTTGCAGGTTGCAGGAATGCCAAGGTTTCTCGGTTAAAGGCTGCCTTTTGGGAATCAATCAGATCCGGGTACTTTTAACTATTCTTCATGTTCACTGCACTATTTAATTATTGATGCTTGATACCAATAGGGGGAACCATTTCTACTTGCCTGGCTAACTGCCCCTAATCCGTATGAACATCATTATATTTCCATCCTCCTTTAGTTCCTCTGAGTGTGTCTGCTTCTTGGATGCTACTTTATGTGTTTGCCCACTTTTGCAGGTTTATGAAAAATAATACTATTCAGGTTACGGAATCACCATCCACCATTCAAGAAGAGGAAGAAATGTTGCCTGACGAGTTTGTTCTTGTTGAAAAAACCCTACCTGATGGAGTGGTTGAACAGATCGTGTATTCTTCAGGTGGAGATGTTGATGTCTATGATCTCCAAGCTCTGTGCGATAAGGTACCTAACCTGTTCATGTTCTTGTTGTTCATGCACTCATGTCTTTATGGTTTTTTAAGTGTAAAATTTGATATAGATCAACATTTCCTCATCAGAGCTATCTTTGGTATAATTAGACACCTACTTATATATAGTTTGTACAGCGGGGAAAACCCTTCTGCAGCTCTCTTGAACATCAGTTGCTGGAATATGAAATGCTGCCTTGGTTTTGAGCTAAATTGCTGGCCACCCTGTGGTTTTATTTATTTATTTATTTTTCTGAAGAAATTAATACGCCTATTTTACTGTTTACCATGGTGGCATGACCAGAAACAACAGAAAACTTCATTAGTGGTTGTTTTTTTTTTTTTTAAGCACTCCCTTTAGACTCTTGGCTTTTGGCTTCATCATGAAGGAGTGCTACTGGAGAGGCGAAACTTATCAATCTTATGTTTAAAATCCACTTTCAAATAGTTCTTCCCCTTTTAACGAGTCCAAGGACATAAAAAACTGAAAAAACAAGTCTTATCCTTCAAACTGAAGTGGATAATGGAACTGTATGTTGATATCAGAGTGGCAAGTACCATTCTGTTTATGACTCAGCCAAGACTTTGAACCATGGTTTACATATGATATGAGTTATACTAATTTTTTCTGTCAGAACTTGATCTGCAGTCTGCACAAAGAGAAAATTGTTATACTTGACATGCACCTTGGGAGTTCTTCTGGCAGGTTGGTTGGCCCCGGAGACCATTGTCAAAGCTAGCTGCTGCTCTAAGAAACAGCTACACAGTAGCAGCATTGCATTCCATAAGGAAATCTGCCGGAGAAGGTATGCAGTAGACTGGAAACTTATTTGGATTTCACTTCATCCATTTGAAGATGGCTCTCTTGTAATCGTTGTATAACTTGTATAATGCTTATTTTTAAGTGACAAACATCTTAGTGTACTTGGGCAAGTGACTTGGCAGAAGGGAGTGCCGACAAGAAGCTCATAGGCATGGCCAGGGCTACGTCAGATCATGCTTTCAATGCAACAATTTGGGATGTTCTTGTTGATCCTTCCTATCAGGTATGAAGCGTTAGTATTGGATGGAGAAACATACTGGATCTGAACTTGGATAACATTGACAGTTCACGCTTGCAAGTGAAACAGAAACAATAGCTTGCATATTACACAGTTTAGATACTCAAAAGTAGGTGCTGGCTGGGATTTATTGATCCTGAGAATCATTTTTTTAAAGCATGCATGGACCGTACGTGTTTAGCAAGCAGTAAATACAAGAAGCCCATAGACATGATGGTTTAGTCAACTTTGGTCTTTGTCCCTAGATGAATTTTGGGATTATTGGTGTTATTGGTTACTTGCTCGTTGCTGCACAGTTGATTTTGATTGGGTGTCTGAATATATTAAAACCTATCATGGATCCACAAAACAAAAACATAGGCTATTAAGCTGGGTACTTGGTAAAGTAAAATATGACCCAAGACAGGATTTAATTGACTGCCTATGCTGTTTTCAACTTGTGCCGACTATCTGCTCACTCTTTCATTTTTTGAACAGGGTCAGGGACTTGGAAAAGCTCTTATCGAAAAGCTTATTAGGACTCTTCTGCAGAGGGACATTGGAAATATAACACTCTTTGCGGATAGTCAAGGTATATATGGTAACAAGAACTGTATTCTTGGTCTATCACAACAAATAATTGATGGCTTATTGCAATTTTTGTTGTGTTAGTTATGATCAACTCTTATTTGTCATGTCCATTTTTAAATGGTCAATTTTTAAAGGATTTATTCATTCTCTTGAAGCTTTCTCATCTTATCAGTTAAGGATAGGGACAACAGGAGATGCATTTTTAATCCCAAAACCTTTTTTGTGAGAAATTCAAGCTAAAGTTTTTTTTTTCTCCACTCAATTTTGGCCTTGATTTCGAAATTGCAGTGGTGGAATTCTATGAAAATTTAGGTTTTGAGGCAGACCCAGAAGGCATCAAAGGCATGTTTTGGTACCCCAGGTATTAATTCGAGTCAAGCAACACTCGCATAGCTCATAGCGTCTTCAACATGTGATGGTTGACTAGGTCTTTCTGGATGCAAATGTATACTAGAAAACCGATATTTGTGATCACAATTGATCGGTTTATGATCCTTTGCTTCCCAATTCTTAATGCAAGTTGTTTGAGCCTCTTGCAGTTTAGCATGTTTAAGCGTTGATAACATCATGAAATTGCAACACTCTTTTAATGATTTCCTTGGAAATTGGGGTGACAAGGTTATATTGTGGTAATTAAGAAGTGTTGCTTGTAGTGGATGTATTTTTAGGTTAGACCAAGTGAGGATGCTGTTGGAATACAAAAATTAGGATGATTGCGATGTTATTTTGGTATACCCTTTGGGCTGCGTAAGTTGTCTTTGTTGGCAAACAGCAGACTAGGGTTGGATGAGTATCTGCAGATTGACCGGGCATTGTTTCTATTTAAGAGAAACATTAAATTAGACAATTGGCCCGGGAGGCTTTGAGTTTTTACTGCTTTCGAGTTGCATGCTCAAAAGTTGATATGCAATTGCAAGGAACCTGAATCAATGAGTGGTTAAGTGGCATGTAAATCACGTATTTTTAGAAGGGAAGAGAGTATTTTTTGGAATAGTTGTTGCGGCAATTTTTGTAGAATTTTTTTTTTTCCTTGTAATGTGATGTATGTGTGAGATTACAAAAAAGTGATTTAAAAGACAAGAAAGATGGGCTGGTAAAAGTATAAGCTGAATAATATTTGAAATGATATTAGGTGTGCATGCACACCCAGACTAGGACTATCATGTCCAAATATACAACTAAATAGTCAAGAAAACGTTTTGAGATTGGAAATTAAAGTCTTTAACAAATGAAACCTCAAAAAAAAAAATTATTTTTTGAAACTGAAACGAGACATTCCTATTTTACTAGTGCCATGGCTCGATTTTCCGTTTTTGAGTACCTCTCTTTGTATCAAAAGTAAGAAAGTTACTCCATTATTTACAACTTACCGGCAGTGATTTATCATCACTCTTTCTTCGACCGCCAATACAAAAAGAGTTAAATAGATTTACTGGGTGGTAAATAAATCGATCGAAGTGAGAAGAGGTAAGAAGGCATGCAAGTGAGCAAGTGAGCAAGGGAGGGTTGTTGAGGATTAAAAAAAAAAAGAAAAAAGGAAGTTTGATCCCAAACGACTCGGATTGGGATCCAGATTCCAAGTTCGTCTTTTTTTTTTTGAAGTTACAAGACGGCTTTCCTTTTCTTGCCAGGGATTTTATTTCATGTGGAGTGACAGCACGCCAATGGAGATAGGCAACCTGTCTGTTCAAAATTCTACAACCTCTCAGGCGGATGATAGCCATATACTATATTTGGAAATGGTATGAATTGGTAATAAAATTCTCAGTTTGGTAATACTCGATTTCGAATTCAAATGGGGTAAAACGGGATAGAGTACTCAATTGGACATTAAGGTTTCTAATAATTTCACTAGATTCCCCTCAACTTTTGAAAATCTCACTTAATTCCCATATTTGAAACTTTTGTGTAACATATAAGCCCAAATAAAAAAAAATAGAGGATTTAATAGAAAAATAATTGTTGAAGAGAGAATGTAATTTGATACCAAAAAATGTTTTTTACTAATTGTTGCAACTATTTGTTTTGAAAAACTATTAAATGAATTAAAACTTGGCAAACAAAAAGCAAAAGTCTGGGGGCAAATTTAAAAAATGTGTAGCACATGTATTAGCAAAGTTTAGATGATCAGACCAACCAACAGCTAAATTTGTAAATTAACTCAACCAAATATTATAAAGGCAAAAGTTAAAAAAAAAAACTTTAAAATATTAAATGATATAGGACACTTTTTTAGTAGTGCCTAACTACTGTTAGAAAACCATGCCATTTGAATTTGAAGGAGAAATTTGCACCACTTTGCTAAAGACAATTGTCCAATTTGTTTTGTTTTTTTTTTTAATTCAAATATATTTCAATAGCGATTTTTTTGGAATTGTTTAGTTAATATCACTAGACACTAAGGATATAATAGCCACTTCGCCGCATAATATGGGTTCAAATTTTCTGGTATGTGAGAATTCTAAAAGTCGAAGAGGGACAAATGAAATTGTTAGAAATTTCATGGAAGGTTTTTGAAATTATTCCAAATATTAGGGCTCGATTAGAGCTGCGGTAAAGCTGTTAATCGAACCGGGCAGCTCGCGAGCCGAGCTCGACCCGGCTCGATAAGGGCTCGACTCGGCTCGTTTACAGAGAGAAACGAGCCGAGCTCGAGTTCTAATCAATACTCGTTTAAAACACGAGCCGAGTAAGGCTCGGCTCGTAGAAGCTCGATAAGCTCGAAAGATAGGGGTATTTTCGTCATTTCAATGTGTTTGTGGTACTCTAACTAAGTCATCTCCCGTGTAGCCCTAATTCTTCCTTTCCTCTTTTGGTCCTTCGTTTTCCTGTCCCATAGCCGTCACCCCGCAGCCGCACCCCAATCCCCGCAGTTGCCATTCTCACCGCCAGGTGCCATCCACAGCCGCAGCCGCAGCAGCAACGGCCAGGCGCTTCCTCTGATTTCTGTCAACTCTTTTTCCCTTCCACAGCCGCAGTTGCCGCAGCCGCACCCACCGTCACTGACTCACCATACGGAGCACCCTCCATTCTCGCCATCGTCACTGCTCGTGAATTCGTGAGCAGCGCCGTACGGAGCCACCTCGGTAGAGCCAGGGGCCTCTACCATACCCCAATTCACTGCATTCTGGTAAGTAGTAACCATTTCTTCTCCAATTTTTGCAATTTCCTGTTCATAGATTGCAGACGTAATAATTAATTGGTTTTCCTAGTCTAGAAATTAACCCAGCAGTTCAGTTTTTTTTTTGGATTTATTGTTTTGGCCCTTTTCCCTTTCAAATGCAATTAAAGAGATCTCAGACACAGGAAGATTAATGCCAGCCTGAAAATAGATGATGACTTTGTACTTTTGAAGATTATGGTGTAATGTGATTCCCTTTTTTTTTTAATTAAACTTGGGAGGGCTGGGAAATTATTTTCCCATGACAGGGGAGGTAAACTCCTAACATTTTACTTGATTTATGCTGCTTAAAATATCAAAATTCAATTACTGATTATACGTCAAATGCAGCTCAAGATTCAATCTTTGCGGGCTGAAGATGAATTACTTGGGATGAATGAGTATGTTTTGTTACAAAATGAAAAACAAATTATTGATATTGGTAATCTTGGAGTCTATCTATTTCTTGCAAACTGATCCCATTTTGTGCCCAAACTTTAGAATTTGAATCTAAAGTTCTTGATAGTTTAGTTCTGAATCTAGGTTATCTTTCTATGCCCAAACTTGTTCCTTTCTTTTCCTCGCTCGATTTTCGTTTCAATACTTTGTTCACTAACTATGCTTAGGGTGCATGGGCAGACCTCTGCAGTTATATTTTCAATACAATTTTTTGGTTGTATAATTTCAAAACAGACAAATAAGAAAAAGAATGATTTGTTCTTTTCCTGATTCCTTTCCAACTGATGGCAGAGTGTAGTTGGGCTGCATGTTTTGCATTTTGCAGTGAAGATGATGGCTTCTGAAAACTCATTGAATTGCTCTTGGTAGTCCCCTGTGATCATATGAAGGAAATGCTACATATTTGTAATCTGATGTGGTTTGGACATTGTAATCAGAGTTTGGACATTTTGGTTTGGAAATGTTGTTATCTAATCTGTTTTGGATATTTTGGTCACTGATATGTTGTAATCTGATGTGGTTTGGACATTGTAATCCGAGTTTGGACATTTTGTTTCTCCATTTGATGGTTTTTGGCTTGTATTGTCATTTGGCTCGAGCTTGTATTGTTGAATTTGATGGTTTGGACTTGTTGAATAATAGTGTGCCAGGGTCTGATATGGTGTCTCTCGTAAACGAGCTCGAGCTCGAGCTTCGAGCTCAAAAAACTTGGCTCGAGTTTTTCGCGAGCTCGAGCTCGAGTTTCGAGCTCTACGAGCTCGGCTCGATTTCAAACTCGAGTTCGAGCCCGAGCTTGAGTTTTTTACCACCACATCGAGTCGAGCTCGAGCACCTTGTGAAGCTTGAATTAGTAATCGAGCGAGCTCGAGCTAGCTCGATTAGGGGTTCGAGTCGAGCTCGATTGTCCTATGCTCGAGCTCGACTCGGCTCGTTTAACAGCTCTAAGCTGCGGTGATTAATGAAAAAGGAGGAAACTATTTGTTCGGCCCCTAAACTATTATAATCTCACTCTTTTGGTCCCTCAATAATATATTGTTGTAAATAAACTCCTCAACTAAAATAAGTGTCACATTCCGTCGAATTTAATCATTAATGCTGATGATGGAAGAGGGCAAAATTGATGGAACACAGGAATTTTTTAACAGTAAAGTGTCTAGGGAACCTTCAAGCTATTTTCATTGTCAAGTTTTCGATTTTGTGCAACACTAAATAATGATTCGGCTCCGTCTGGATCCCCCAAAATTTATGAAATATTATTATTATTGTTTTTGTAGTTAAAAAACCAGGCTTGAGTTATGTTAATATATTGATAAGTCCACATTGCTCACTGTATCGTTTGAGCCCAAAAAAAAAAAAAATCTTGCTGTATTTCACACCCAATTACCTTCGGCTGATTTCCACTCCACTTTCCCCTTATCCATTTGTTGCTCTTTGGTGAGTCTACCTTATTAAAGGCGTTAAGAATTTATACTACTCTCTGTTTTTGTGGAAGACTCATATGAATGGCCATGTCCACATTACAAGCTGCTGGTTTTTTCTTATGGAAGTTATGTTCTTCATTTCTCAAAAAAATCCCAGAATCTCTCTCCCAAGACAATAATGCTACTGTAATCATGTGGAAATTTAATGACGCACGCCTGTTCTTTTTTTTTCCCGAAACGATAGAAATTTTATAACATTAGAAATTTTAATGACGCACGCCTGTTTTTTTTTTTTTTTTTTTTGTCAAACTGCAAGAAACTTGACTCTTGACTTTACAAACCTTAATCCACAGTACACCTCAAAAGCCATGGTAACTAGTGAGGGTACTAAGGAGACTTATAAACCCAACACCCAAACCCCCCCCCCAATCGATGTGGGATAGAAACCCCACAGGGTGCCCCGCTGCTAAGACCTAAAGAGACCCCAAGCCACCCGAGAATGAGTTTCTGTCTTTTTTTGTCAAACTGCAAGAAACTTGACTCTTGACTTTACAAACCTTAATCCACAGTACACCTCAAAAGACGCACGCCTGTTCATCTCTCTGAAAATACAGGCAGCTTGTAGCTTGAAAGTGATTTAAAAGAAAAAAAAAATTGTTATTTTTTAAATATAGGTCAATCCAAGTGGATAGCTTTTTTTTTAATAACGAGTTTATCATACGCAGCAGCAGCAGCAATCCAAACAACATCGGTAATTTTTGAAAAATTGCTGTAGTAAAATATTAAAAAAAACACCTCACCTCAGATTTGCAGGCCTTGGTCGTCGTCATGGTTGTGGTCCTCGTCGTCCAATAATCGTCATCATCTCATCATCGTCCAATGACACCGTTGTTCAGTTCAGCCCATCCATTTCACACTTCACACCCCCACTATCCTATCCTATCCACCGCCGCCTGTGGACGCTGTTAGTTGCCCACTCCAGCCACGGCGGTTTGACTTTTGCTTTTCTATTATTAGCTTGGACAAAAAAAAGAAAATACTCCCAATGAAAATAACATTCCTTTCTTTTTTTATTTTTTTGGGTTTTCCGCATCAAATAAACCCCGTCCTTCCCCATTCCCCAAAATATCATCGCCATTCACACACAGTTTCTATCTCAAATTCATTCTGCCCTCCTTGTTTTTCCCAGTTACGAACTCAGCCTCGCCTCCTGGTATGCTTTTTTCCTTTCTTTTTTATCCTTTTTTTTTTTAAAAAAAAAAAAATTTTTGATAAGTTTAACTGCTGCTGCTCTGGTGATTAATCATCATTATCACTCTATGCTGTCGGAATTTTATTTTGAATGAAAATTTTTTAAGTATGAGTAGTAGCAGTATTATAATAATGCTCTTACTCTTATTTGCTCCACCCCCCAGAATCAGAGCGCTGGCTGCTCTGACTTTCTGCTTCCTTCCATTTTATGTTGTTCTCTTCTACCTGCTGCCTCCTCCTTCTAAGCTAAGGCTCTTAGCTACTAGTAGTGCTGCTACCAACATTGAACAAGTTGCCAATATAAGCTCAGGTTTTCCTTCTTCCCATCACGCCATTCCTAATACTAAATTTGATCGGATCGGATCGGATTACTTTCCTTTACCCTGTTACTAGTAGTATTGCGCTATTACTGATTGACTGCGGTACTTGTATATTGAGCTTTTTCCTATTGACCTATTACTATTTACTGATTCACGCTAGTATTGAGACGGAGACCACGAATTGCTCTTTTTCCTACTGCCCTTCTTCTACTTATTAATTGGATAGCACTTACTATTTTTTTTTTTTTTTAAGAAAGAAAGTCTTTGCAGACCGTGATATGATGCCATCTTGTATCTGTACTACTAGTATGCTAGTATCAATAGTGTTTGCTGTGTCGCTGTATTGCTGCTGCTGCTGCTCCCCCGGCCTGCTTGCGCTTGCCCAACGTACTCATCCCTCTGAAGGTAAACTTATGCGAGATTTAAATTCTCATTTCTTGGGCATTACGTTGATCTCTTTATCGTTGCAGTCTCGGCCTTGCATGCTATCGCCACCAATCTAATTGATACCAACAATGTTCTCGAGAATTGGAGGAAAGGAGATCCATGCATAACAAACTGGACCGGAGTTCTATGTTTTGATGCATTTGGAGCAGATGGGTACTTTCATGTCAGGGTGCTGTATGTTTTTTTTTTTTCTTTCTCGCTACTAGTTCCTATTTTTGGTACACTATTTCTTGCAACCTTCAACTGGGCTCTCCTTCTAATGCAGCCTCCTAATGAATAGGAATCTCTCTGGAACTTTAGCCCCTCAGCTTGGTCAATTATCTCAACTTCACATCTTGTGAGTGGCAGTTTTGCTTTGTTACATCTGTTAAGTCTTGCAAATTCCGCTCTAGATTCCCAAACTTTCTGCATAGTCTAACGCTTCACTTTACTTTTCTCCCTTGGTCTGAAGAAACTTTATGTGGAATCACCTGACTGGCAGCATACCTAAGGAGATTGGAAATATTGCGTCGCTGAGACTTCTGTGAGTCCTGACTTCGGATGCTTCCTCTAAAAAAACTACTTTGATCGTCTTCCCTTACAACATTTGCTTTGCCTCTTCATACTAGACACGTGTACTCTGCTTTTCATGCATTTGAGTTTGGTGCCCAGAAACTTAGGCAGCAGGTAGCAACTAATTTGACTGTGTTCAGAAAACTGAAATTTTCAGTTTCAGCTTGGATTATTTGATTTGGCTTTACCTGTGTGAAATGTTTGTAGCTGCTGCTCTCAATGATACTTTGAGTAGATGCTCAGTTATTCTTCATGTTAATATTAATTACACGTAAATTGCAGAGAGTAAAATGATACTTCCCATTCCCTAGCAGAACCTTCTAAGTCATAGTTCGACTAAAACCTAGCTGCCAAAATCTAGCTTGGACCTTGCACCTTCGAGCTTCTTTCTTGTCTGTTAGAAGACGTGCATGGTATCACGGTTTTACTGATGTTCTGAAAATGTATGATCCCTTTGGTGCATAATCAACTGGTTCTTCAAGTATAGGTAGGGCAGTGTCAGATGAATGGGTGCCCCCCTAATTTGATGAAAGTATGTTGTTACTGCAGGCTCCTGAATGGAAACAAATTATCAGGTTCTTTGCCAGATGAGCTTGGCTATCTATCAAATCTGGATAGGTTCCAGATAGACGAAAACCAGTTATCTGGGTCAATACCAAAATCTTTTTCAAATCTGCATCGAATTAAACACATGTGAGCGCTTCTTACCTATTTGTATCTTGAAACCAATATGTTTGGCTCTTCATCTTTGTTAGTAACTTGCATACATCTGACGTGTGCAGTCACTTCAACAATAACTCGCTCAGTGGTCAAATCCCTCCTGAACTTTCTAACTTGACAACAGTTGTTCACTTGTGCGTCAATACTCTCTCTCTCTCTCTCTCTCTGTGTTGGACAGAGTATAATCTGTCTGCTAAAATTTGCTCTTAATGGACTTGTTTAATTTCTACAGGCTTTTGGACAATAATCACCTATCAGGGTATCTTCCTTCAGAGTTTTCCACTTTTCCGCAATTGTCCATACTGTGAGTTTCCACCATCCGATGTAAATGCCATATTCAAAATGATACTCATGCCCTTAAAAGTATTGGCATCTTATTTGTGTTACTTGAATTCTTTATTTTCTGAACTTTATTATGCATGGCATTAGTTGAACCATAATGCATCTGTGAATTTCAGAGGAAGAGAATAAATTCCCCATATTTTTATTCATCAATCGTAAGGGTATATATACAGGTATAGACATCCTATAATAGGAAGATATCCTATTACAATAAATCAGTCCTCTAATTCCTATAATTTAGGCTACAAACTAGCCTACATTTGTTAGCTATCTAATCCCTACAAATCAGCCTATATCAATCTGTGACAGCTATCTAATCCCTACAAATCAGCCTGCATATAATCTGTAACACTCCCCCTCAAGCTGGAGCATAGATATTAATCATGCCCAGCTTGTTACATAGATAATCAATCCGGACCCCGTTAAGAGCTTTTGTGAATATATCACCTAATTGTTCTCCAGTCTTCACATAACCTGTAGTGATCAAACCTTGTTGGATCTTTTCACGAACGAAATGACAATCAATCTCAATGTGTTTCGTTCGTTCATGAAAGACTGGATTGGAAGCAATGTGAAGTGCAGCTTGATTATCACACCATAGCTTGGCAGGTACTGAGACCTTAATTCCTACTTCACTAAGGAGCTGATATACCCATATGACTTCACACACAGACTTGGCCATAGCTCTATATTCAGCTTCCGCACTGGATCGTGAGACGACATTCTGTTTCTTACTCTTCCATGAGACCAAATTTCCCCCAACAAAAACACAATATCCTGAAGTAGATCTCCTATCTTCCTTACACCCTGCCCAATCTGAATCTGAAAAATATTCAATCCTAGTATGACCATGATTGCCATATAGGATTCCACGTCCAGGAGCACATTTTAAATAGTGCAAAACTTGTTCGACTGCTTTCCAATGGTCAACAGTTGGTGAGGACATATATTGGCTTAACACACTCACTGAATAAGCAATATCAGGACGTGTCACAGTAAGATAATTCAACTTTCCGATTAGTCTTCTGTACCTCTCAGGATCTGCACACAATTCACCTTCTTTGGTTAATTGTAAATTAGGAACCATTGGGGTACTACATGGTTTAGCACCCAACTTTCCCGACTCCGACAGTAAATCAAGTACATACTTTCTCTGTGATAGAAAGATTCCCTTCTTACTCCTGCTAACTTCAACTCCCAAGAAATACTTTAACATCCCCAAGTCTTTGGTATAGAACTGAGTATGAAGAAAGGACTTTAGAGACGAAATTCCGCTAGAGTCGCTACCTGTGATTACAATATCATCCACATATACAACTAACAGAATAATACCTCCATTAGAGTGTCTATAGAAAATAGAATGATCTGACTTGCTTTTCTGCATCCCAAATTTCTCAATAGCTTGGCTAAATTTTCCAAACCAAGCCCGAGGACTCTGTTTCAAGCCATATAGAGATTTTTGCAGACGACAGACTTTCCCTTTCCCATACCCCCCTTGAGCAACAAAACCAGGTGGTTGCTCCATATATACCTCCTCCTGAAGATCACCATGAAGAAAGGCATTCTTGATGTCTAACTGATGCAGAGGCCAGTCATAAGCTGCAGCAAGGGAGATAAACAACCTGACCGAAGCAAGTTTAGCAACAGGAGAAAAAGTATCATGATAATCCACCCCATAAATTTGAGCATATCCTTTAGCAACAAGTCGAGCTTTCAATCGAGAAATGGAGCCATCAGAATTCATTTTGACAGTAAACACCCATTTACATCCAATGGCTTGTTTACCTGCAGGTAAGGTAACCAAAGTCCATGTACCATTGACATCTAGAGCATTCATTTCCTCAATCATAGCAGTCCGCCATCCGGGATGAGCTAATGCCTCTCGAACAGTCTTAGGTACAGAAACAGTGTCTAGGGATGTAAGAAAAGCACAAGAAGAGGAAGACAAATGATGGTAGGAAACAACTGAAGAGATTGGATAAGTACATGCACGTTTACCTTTTCTGTGAGCAATAGGGAGATCAAGATCATCGTTGGCAGCCGGATCTGATGACAAAGAGACTGGTTCATCAGGACATGATTCTGGAGACTCAAGGACCAAGTCAGAACTGGGCTGATGTGCCCGACGTGAGTAGGTATATTTGATGGGAGGCTTAACCGGTGTAGAAGGAGGCGGACCCAAATTTGGTATGACACTATAGATTAACAAATCATCATCCTCCCCTGGACTCACAGAACTTGAAGAGCCTGAAGATGAAGATAAAGGTGTTTGTTCCAAAAAAGTAACATCAGCAGACACAAGATACTTACCAAGACTAGGACAATAACAACGATACCCTTTTTGCATGCGAGAATAACCCAGAAACATACACTTTAAGGACTTAGGATCAAGTTTTGTAACTTGAGGACGAACATCCCGAACAAAACAAGTACAACCGAATATCTTTGGTTCTATAGGAAACAACCGTTTATTTGGAAATAGAGTGTGGAAATGAGTATTACCAGACAAAACAGAGGAAGGCATACGATTGATTAGAAAACAAGCAGTAGATAGAGCATCAGCCCAGAAACATTTAGGAACCTTCATTTGAAATAACAAAGCTCGAGCAGTTTCAAGAAGGTGTCTATTCTTTCTCTCGGCAACCCCATTTTGAGAAGGGGTGTCAACACAAGAGGTCTGATGAAGAATACCCTGCTCAATCATGTATTTCTGAAAACTGCTTGAAACATATTCTTTTGCATTATCACTTCGCAAAATTTGTACAGGTTTACCAAATTGGGTTCGAATTTCAGCACAAAAGGAAGAAAAGTGAAGAAATAGTTCTGAGCGACTTTGCATCAAATAAAGCCATGTCATTCTAGAATAATCATCCACAAAGGTAACAAAATATCTGAAACCAGTTTTAGAGGTAACTGGACAAGGACCCCAAACATCAGAATGTACTAACTCGAAGGGAGCAGTAGCTCGCTTATTGATTCTAGGACTAGAACTAAGACGATGATGTTTAGCAAACTGACAAGACTCACAATCTAATGAAGTAATGTTTGAAAACTGAGGACAAAGTTTCTTCAACATAGAAAGCGAAGGATGACCCAATCGACAATGTGCTTCAAAAGGGGAGATTGTTCCAGCACAAGCTATAGACCCTGGTTTCGGTGTATCAAGAATGTAGAGACCGTCAGACTCATGTCCCTCACCAATAATCTTCTTTGTCATGAGATCCTGAAATGAACAATAACCAGGAAAAAATGAGACACAACAATTAAGAGCACGAGTAAGTTTGCTGACAGAAATCAGATTAAAAGATAGTTGTGGTAGACTCAGAACAGATGATAAATGGAGAGATGGTGTGGGCTGAGTGGTTCCAGACCCAATAACACTGGATGTTGAACCATCGGCTAAAGTAACAGGAGTGATAGATTTATGTGGCTGAAAGTTAGAAAGTAAACTAGGATTACCTGTCATGTGATCAGTAGCACCAGAATCAATGACCCATTTTGGAGAAGAGGAAACAAGACATGCATTGGGTTTACCTGTCTCGACAGGAGCAGTAACATGACCAGATGGCTGTTTCACTGTTTCTTGAAACTGAGTCAATCTAGCATACTCATCCGCAGATATTGTAACATGCTTGTCAGAGGTCGCACAACTAGATGCAATATGGGCAGAGTGAGCCTTCTTATACTGCAGCTTCCGACAGTCTCGCTTGATATGACCTGGTTTATGACAGTAGTGACATACAATCTCTCCTTGCTCCTGTCCATGATTGCTAGTATTCTTATCAGAGTGGTTGGGCCCCGACCCCATGCTCGTACTGGTGCCATTACTCTTGTAGTGTTGTCTTCCTGAATCAGCTGTGGTAGTTCGGCTAAGAAGAACACTGTTAGGCTGAGTAGATAGAACAGGTAACGTATTCTCTGTACGGAGAACCCTTCGAAAAGCATCTTCTAGACTGGAAATTTCTGAACCGGAAAGAATTTGAGATTTAGCAGTCTCAAATTCAGACGGAAGACCGGCTAGAAAACTCATAACCGCCATCTTCTCTCGCTGATTTCGTTGTTCCTCCACATCACAACTGAAGGGAAGCAGCATATTGAGCTCTTCATATGTTTTCTTGAAGTCCATAAAATAACTGGTGAGAGACTTGTCTCCTTTATCTGCCCTGTAAAAATCCTTGCAAACATCATAGATACGAGAGAAATTTCCTTTTCCAGAATATAAGAACTGTAAATAGTTCATTAATTGTTTTACTGTCTTACAATGAGTAACCAGACCAACCACCTCACTATCAATAGAATTACGGATCTGTATATACAAGCGAGCATCCTCTCTCATCCAAGACAATTTAGAGTCATCCGTAGGTGGATCATCAGTCAGATGGCCATCCATAGAAATACTGAGCAGATATAATTCAATAGTATTGTTCCAATCAAGAAAATTAATTCCATTTAACTTATGTTCCGTGATTTTTGAAACCAGCGGAACTATATCAGAAACAACTCCAGGCTTTTTGTCAGACATAATTGCTAAGAAAATTCAACAAGATAACAGATTACCCACAAGAAAAACCTGTTGTAGCCAAGTCCCACACCTAGATCGATGTTGACCCACAAACAGGTATGCAAATAGCGTCGAGAGACAGAGGAGAGGTGCTGGGTTCTGACCAATCGGTACTACGTACCTCCCTGAGTTGGCGGTGTCTATAAAGGAACCTCTAAAGCCTGTACCTTGAATATGGCAGCAGCTTCCCTCACACCCAACAACCCAGAAAAAAAAAATTTATGAACAAACCTTGCTCTGATACCATGTGAATTTCAGAGGAAGAGAATAAATTCCCCATATTTTTATTCATCAATCGTAAGGGTATATATACAGGTATAGACATCCTATAATAGGAAGATATCCTATTACAATAAATCAGTCCTCTAATTCCTATAATTTAGGCTACAAACTAGCCTACATTTGTTAGCTATCTAATCCCTACAAATCAGCCTATATCAATCTGTGACAGCTATCTAATCCCTACAAATCAGCCTGCATATAATCTGTAACAGCATCCAACACTGTTAGCCTTGAGGTCACCTCAGATCATGTTATGTGCTAGATGCAGCTCTGATCAGAAGATGTATCTCTCAAAGACCTCCTCCTTAAGGAGGAAAAGGAAAAGATAGACACTCCTTCTATTATCATGTCATCCTTAATCAAAATAATTTCCTGACTTTTCCAACGTGCCATATTCTTAACATTGACCTGTAAGCTTTCTTTTTCAGTGATAGCAGGCATGCATAGGTTTCTTAGTCCGCTTTCTAGTTCTGTAGTTATGTACTCTGATTGTATTACTTGTCATATGATGGACTGATTTGTGCACTAACACATCTACATCTATTTATTTTTTTTGCTTTGTTCTTGCAGTCAACTTGATAACAACAATTTCAGTGGTGCTGAAATTCCTGCTTCTTATGGAAATCTATCAAATTTAGTTAAACTGTAAGTTCTTCTGCAATGAAGATCTCCTAATTGCGACACTTTTTCCAATTTATTTAGTTAAACAATGTGCATTCATTTAGGCAAGTTCATGTATTAGATCCTTGCTTAGAGAAGCTTCTATAGGTTTTTTTAGCTATGATTAGGTTAAGCCGAAACAACTCAATTGAGAATATTTATGTGCACTTTTTATTGAACCTTGATTCTGTCCATGAGACAGATGTGGTATGTCTTCTTCTTTTTGCATAATTGTTTGGAAGCGCTATCACTATGATGATGGGATGCTAGAGGCTATGAGGTTAATGGGTTCCAGAAAATTTGAACTTGTGCTCTGCAAATACCACAGGTTATTGTCGCTTGTCCCCCTTAATAGACTTACTTCGGTAGCATGTTTTTTTGCTACTATTTGGAACAAACTTCAAGCATCTTACAAGGCTTGAGACCTGCATGGTGCGGGTTCATATTTGAGAGGATTTTTCCTAGTAAATAGTAAGATAGGGTTTATATTCTGTTACCTAAGAATAAGTACCTTCAAATGAAGTCAGCTGGATCAGTTTTCTTAGTTTAAGTGAACTGATATTTTTTGAACCAATTAGTTATTCAATGTGGCTGAGTATTTGTTTCTAATTCACTGATTGTCCTAAGAATGGTCAAAATAAATTTCAGTTCTTCATCACAGCTTGAATGAAGTCATTAATCAGAGCCTTCTTTTTATCTCCATCTGTGCAGTGGACTTCCCATGCTACTTCCCTGTCAGATTGATCAATTTGACATAGCAATTTCTTCAGAGCTATGGCCATAAATTGTATGTGCTGTTGCTCTAAAGAAAAATATACATAAGCTATCTGGACTTTCACCTAGTAATTCATTCAAGGTCTATAAGGATTTCAGACAGCTTCTATGGATGCTGCATATAGACGGGCATCCTTCTTTGATTTGTTTGCACCATGTATATTGGAAGTAAATCCCTATGCTGTGTTTGTTTTCTTGTCTTAAGTTTTTATCATTGTATTGATAATTCTTTTTGTGGACAAGAGAATCACACATGAGGATGATGCTAGAGATCATCCCAGATGTGTCAAACTTCCTTTCATTTTGGTACATGAGATGAGTAGGCCACCTCCAACATTTCCTGCTTACTTCAAGTTGGAAGGTTAATAGCAGGACTAGGAAGATAATCTTAACATGCATTTCTTTTTCTTGAAGTATCTTGTTTTTGTGTATTGGAAGGATTTCTTTATGATTCAGCTTTTCCATTTGGTAATATATTTGATATATTGAAGGATTTTTCTTGACTTTTGTCCCTTTGTTGCTTATTCAAAAGTAATTTCTTTATCTGTACAAAGCTGCTTTGGACCGTCTCTGTAGTATTGTTTTGTTTTTTTGGACTTTTCTCCTAGAATATCACACTTATGTGTATTGCCTGTACGACGAGAAAGAAGATTTAGTGTTTTCATGACATTGCAATAGCTTGTTTTCTGGCTAAAATATTTTAATTGCATCTTTCAGCACAGGTATCTACTGCATTTTGAACAGATGCTATTATTACATTAGTCCAGGAACATCATGTTGTTCCATTAGATCTCACAAATTAGACATCAGTGCAAAGTGTTGTTTTGAAGTGTATATAAGAACAGTCTAGGGTATTTTTTGTTTGGGTTGACTTGGCAGTACTTGAACCATTTCTTCTGATGTAACAGAAGTCTCAGAAATTGTAGCTTAGAAGGACCAATTCCTGATCTCAGCTGGATAAAAAATCTGAGCTATCTGTAAGTTTCACAGTTGTCATAGTTTGAAGTGCTTGATTTTTAACTTCCTTGATCTTTAATTGCTTTTTGACTGCAAGTTTCATTTGTTTATTATCTCTGTATGGCTTGTAAACTACTATGGAATATCTAATGACTTACTGGCATTCTACCATTGCAGAGACCTAAGCCAAAATCAGCTCTCTGGGACTATACCACCAAATAACCTGTCCAACAATCTAACCACTATGTATGCAACTCGAGTTGTATTATTTCCTTGTATGGAGTATTACATGGTTATTTTTTGTTGATTTCAGTGAATTGAAAGGAACTTATCCTTTCGGATGGACCAAGTGAATATACATTTGAAACTCAGCATTAAATTAATTGCAAATTTGACTCTACTCTTCTTTTATTTTTAGTTTGTCTCTGTTTCTAGTTATCATAGTATTATTAGATTAATGAGAAGTAATGGTTGTTAAAAATTTCTTGTACAGTGTTCTGTCAGATAATCAGCTTAATGGATCAATTCCTGAAAGTTTTTCCTATCTCCCTCTTCTCCAGAAGCTGTGAGGTTCTTCGACCATGTTACTTTTATTGTTTATGTGTTTCTAGTGACTTTACATATACATACCTTGGAATTACTTATAACATTCAGTAAATCAGTATAAGTTCATAATGGGATTTCTTACTGGCTTTCATGTTGCAGGTCCCTTGATAATAACTTTTTTACCGGTTCAGTTACTGTTGATCTCTGGCAAAACAGATCCTTTAGTTCAGCCGCCAGACTTTTGATGTAAGACCTGGAAGTAGAATAGAAGATTTGCATTGATCTCTGCCATAATTTCCAAGAACTGTAGAGTGAAATCTGAACTTGGGCTTGTCATGTAAATTCCTATCTGACTAATTTTTCTCTATGCACATTGTAATTCCAGTGATGTTCAGAACAATTCACTTTCAAACATTATTGGAGACCTTGATCCTCCTGTGAATGTTATGCTGAGGTATGCTTTGTCTGGTCACTTGGAAGCTGTTCAGCTTTCACATTTTACTGCTCCGCACCTTGTTTGTTATAGTTGTAATCACTAAAACTTATGTTCTCAATTCCTGCTAGTCAGGCTTCTTTGACAAATCTAACAAGTCATGCCATTTTGCTTACTGTTAGACAAGTTCAAGTATCAGAAAAATTTCTTGCATTCATGCTTGTACTTATTTCCTTTGTTAATGCATGGAATGAGTGAGAAATTGAATGAGTCACTATCAATGTATTATATGAAGAAATTGAATTCCTCATTAACATGTTCCTTGTAAAACAAAATTGTAATGGACCGGTTGGGATCAAGGATATAATTTTGGCATTGCTATTGTCTAAGTACTTTAATCCAATTAATCTATGATTTGTGAGCTGTGAACTCAGGTTTGTTATTTTAAGCAGTGACTTTTCAACATTTCGACCTCCTTTTGAAAAGATTCCTTAATAGTTATTTAGGTAATTTTTTAGTATTTAAATAAAAGTCATAACAAGTTAGGAATTTCAACAAATTCTGTGTAATGTGCTGCTGTTGGTGGACATAGTAACTCAGCATGTTATTTCATCCTGAAATGCTTGGAAATTTATCAGTTTTATCTTGTTTGTACAAAGTTTCACGATACATTATTGCTTGATCGTTGTTATTAGACATTAAAAAAAAAAAAAATCAAAGAATAGGTTTTCCCGTTCATCTAGACCCCAAAAGCTGTATCTTTCCTTATTGGAAACAATATGCTGAAAATTTGTAAAAGGGTGCGCTAAGAGGATTAATCAATAGAGAGAGTGTGACTTTGAGCTATTTATCATAAAGGGCGTTTTTTTTTATCATTGTACAAAATTTACTGATCAACGTACACTAAAAAATGTACATTTTGTATGCAAATCAGTACACATGCCCTTTATGAATAGTTAATTCAGATCAGTGTCCCTCTTTATCAATGAATCCTTTACAATTTTCCAAAAAAAAAAAAGGTTCAGGATTATGTTCCATGAGATAGTTCATTTTTTTCATTAATCTGGAGGTCTAAACAGCATTTATTTGGCCTCCTGTGAGAAAAAGATTATAGTCCCTTATATCCTGTCACAACTTAAGATTGGGCCCCTCTACCCAATACAGTGTGGTTTTGATTGATGTTCAGCTTTGCTTTGTACGGGTAAACATTAAGGTTTTTACTGCATGATCCTCAAGTGGAGTATTTGCTTCTTAATGAATCTATGCTCCTATACTTGGTTATTGGGCTTTGGTTCTCATTTTGTACACAATATTTGGAAGTGAGACGTGATTCAGAAAATAATTTTTGACTTAAAGAACCATGAAACAAAGTATGAAAGTTGTTTTAGAACTCCCATCACTTGGAATTTCTTTTCATCTTTATAATCCATAACATTAGCCACTGGTGCGGATTGATTGGTAAAGAGATATCTGAAAACAAAATAGAAATGGCCTTTCTCTTGTTAAGGACTGCTTCTCTACATTATAATTGTTTGGGAGATATTAGTAAAATTGTCTTCCTTCACACACTCTATTTCCTATCATCTGGTCATCTCTTAAACTGTAACCCTAAACCTTTTAATCCTGGTTTGCCTAGCGTAAAACTTTTTTTAGAACCATTAGCTTGCAAGAAAGATGTCAATTACTTTAACTAACTTGGGATCTTATCATCTTTTCTTGGTCTTAGTGCTGTTTTTCTTTTCTTCTTCTCTACACTTATCATTTATCAGCTCTTGTCCAGACTGCAAGGTAATCCTGTCTGCAGAAATGCAAATATAAAGAACATCAGCCCGTTTTGCGGACCTGGAGCTGACATAAATGATGTTCCCAGTAATTCAACTAATTCAAACAAGCATTGTCCTATTCAAGCATGTCCTATAGACAATTACTTTGAATATGTTCCGGAATCACCTGTCCCATGCTTTTGTGCATCTCCTCTGAGAATTGGATATCGGCTAAAGAGTCCTAGCTTCTGTTACTTCCCTCCATATGAGTATGCATTTGAGTCATACCTGACAAGTTCTCTCAGTCTCAACCTTTATCAAGTGTCAATTAACTCCTATTCCTGGGAAAAAGGACCTCGTCTGACAATGTACTTGAAGCTGTTCCCTGTGGCTAGTGCTGATCGCTCAGGTTATTTTAACACAAGTGAGATTCTTCGAATCAGGGACATATTCACATCTTGGAAATTTCATGGAAATGATTTTTTTGGACCTTATGAACTTCTCAACTTCACTCTTCTGGGACATTATTCATATGGTAAGCATTCATGCCAATGTGTGCTTCTAGCTAATCTAAAAGCTCATATCACGTGTAATATGTCTAGCATATTTGAACTTATATGGAACCTGACCGCATACGGTTATGTAAGATATCACATGGATATGAATCAAATCTGAAAGACAGCTTTGTGACTTTCAATTCCTATATGTAAAGTGATGACGCAGGCATAAGCTGGTTAGACACATATCCGCGTCTTTGGAAGCCTAAGAATAAAACTAGAGGGTCCTTGGCAAACAAGCAGAAATTTTGGTCTGATTCTTGGAGTCTATGATAGTCATAGTCAATTATCTGTATTTGTTATTTTAGTATTTTCTGTTTTTTAGGAGTATTCTAGAATTTGAGTCTTTATTATGTTAGGTTTATTATACTCGGTAAGTAATTGGAGTGTTTTGTTATAAGGTAACTTCCTACAAGTATTATAGTTCTAAGACAAATTAAATTTTCTGAAGGAGTTTAGAGATAGGAGAATTTTCAGGAGAGGTTTTAGGAAGTTTTTAATTATAAATACTTATGTGTTCCTACGTTATTATGGACAGGGAATTGATGAAATAAAATTTGAGTTTAGTTGATTAATTGTTTCCTTTCTTCTTCCTCTCTTTTCTTCCCAATTTACTGTTCACAGGTGCCGGTCATACCCCTAAACAAACCATGATTTCTCATTCTTCCGCTAGTGCTAATAAGGCAAGATCTAACCCATTTTGTCCTACATCATAAAGCTAAATGCTGGAAGTGTAATTGGCAAAGCAATTAGTTTTAGCTGGTGATATTCATTGGTTTGCCAAGTAATTACTACACCTTCATGCTCTTGAAGGTTGTTTCAGCTTCAGATTTAGTACTATTATTAGCACTGTATAAGTTTCTTATTTTCATTTCTAAGCTACAGATAGTTTTCGAGGCAAATGACATAGAAATTGTAGGCAAAACTTGTTTCCCAGGATCTGCACTAAACTGCTATTAAAAATGTATTGGTGGTGGATGGTGGTGCATAAGCTGGCATTGAAATGCACATTAGGCAAGAGGAAATATGATATAGCAGAGGATCATGTACCATATGAAATGCTATGTCTGTGACTTGCAGCACCACTTCTTCTAGGCATCCAATGTTAATTACCATAAAATACAAAAAGCTAAAACGTCTCTGCAATACTAAGTGACTTTGTATTAACATTCAGCTGTGCTGCAAACATGTAGCACAGCTGAAATCCACCTTTCACAAAAAAGGTGTAACACAACTGAAATTCACCTTTCACCAAATGCTACACTACATTTTCATTTTGATATTTTTCGCATAATTGTTAAACTTTTGACTGTAGTTGAAGTTTCACTGGTGTGCGTTGCAATTGGACCTTATATTGCACCTACATTTGATATCTTAATAGCAGGAAGTTGATCGTAACAATTGATGTAGTCTTAACTTCTTTTGCTGCAGTGAATTCTGAAACCAGCGGTAATAGCATGAGCAAGGGTATTTTGGTTGCAATTGTGCTTGCTGCAGTTGTCGTTGCAGTTAGCATCTCAGCAACTATTACAGTTTTTGTCACTAAAAGACACAAAAGATACCAGCTTGCACCATCAAGGAGACGTTTATGTTAGTTCTCATATTCGATGTTCTTCTTCCCATTGAATGTAAATCTCTCTCAAAAAATTTATGAAAACTATTTCTATTTTTCTTGAATTTCAGCCTCTAAGCTTTCTATAAAAATAGAAGACGTTAAAAGCTTCACCTTTGAAGAACTGGCACTGGCAACAAACCATTTCAGTAGCTCAACTCAAGTTGGCCAAGGAGGTTATGGGACAGTTCATAGAGGTACTTTAGCGGATAATACTATTGTAGCCATCAAGCGTGCAAAAGAAGGATCATTACAGGGTCAGAAGGAATTCTTAACAGAGATTGAATTGTTATCGAGGTTACATCACCGGAATCTTGTTTCACTGCTTGGGTACTGTGATGAAGAAGGGGAGCAGGTAAATAGGATTGGTGAAGGAAAGGTTCTTGAAATCATTTGCTAGTGTTTCATTTATTTTTATATTGTTCCTGATAGGACATTTTAAGGCCTAGGATAATTCTTTCCCTTGGGTGCACAAATTATGTGATATCCTTCTCTCTCTCTCTCTCTCTCTCTCTCTCTGTGCACGCACACGCAAGCATGCACTTGAGTTTTTGTTTTCTTACTGATGGGCAAAGGGAGGATTCTATGTGGAAAAACAGATGGTAAATCATTCTTCTTCACTGCTTGGGTTTTTTGAGGATTTGTTATAGCAAATATCATTTTGTTCTCTTTTTTTTTTTTTTTTGGCTTACAGATGCTTGTTTATGAGTTCATGCCAAATGGAGCATTGCAGGACTGGCTTTCTGGTATTGAGTTGAGTTCATGTTTTTCTCACATTTGAGCTTTCTCATTTGAATCTATTTGTCACGTCATCCAGTAATTCCTTAGTGGCTCAATTCTTTCATGTCACAGCAAAATCTGGGAAAACGCTAAATTTTGGAGCTAGATTACGTATTGCATTAGGTGCAGCTAAGGGAATCCTTTACCTTCATACTGAAGCTAATCCACCCATATTCCACAGAGATGTTAAAGCCAGCAACATTCTTCTTGACTCTAAGCTCACAGCTAAAGTTGCTGATTTTGGACTTTCACGACTTGCACCGGTAGTGGATGATGAAGGGGCTTTGCCAGAACATGTTTCAACATTTGTCAAGGGAACACCTGTAAGTCTGAGTCTTCTCTCTCTCTCTCTCTCTATATATATATATATATATGCTGCATTCGTGTATTTTGTGTGTGGGAAGTGGAGCTGGTATACCAACATCTGCCATCATAAGTATGTTTATCTGGCTAATCACATGACTTATACTGTTCCATAATAGGTCCATTACTAGGGATGGAGTTAAATATTGCATAACTGGACCTTAATTCGACATCACTAGGTTTTCTCACAAGTGAGCGGATATTGCAAATAATTTCCTCTAGAGTTAATTCTGGTGTTCAGCACTCAATAATTGTACATACACCACATTTCCAACTAATATCTTGTAGCTGGGTTAAAATTCAACTGTTAGTGTTCCGTTATTAGAAAACAGCGTATTAAGTATAACCATTGGGTTGGGAAGAAGAAAAGGAGAGAGTGAGAACAACTCCACAAGTTAAGCAGGAGATCATATTTGTTCTTCTTCTCTTCTGTTGGGGCTTGGTGGGTTGGAGGAAAGAAGAAAGAGATGAAAGGATTGTATAACTATATTCCAGCACAGTTTTATAAAGAATGATCTGCTAAACCAGATAAAGCCTGGCATCACCAAGAACAGATAATTGAAATTTTTTTCCTACTGCCCTTAGAAGTTTTAACGATAAATGTCTACTAGCATTAGTAGGATTAGTAAGAGACAGCAGGATAGGTTGACTATTGACTCAAATTCCAGGAAAGAGAATTTGGATTCTCCGGGTCTTATATTAGACCCTACAAATTTTGGACACCGCCATGAATGTCTAACGTGATTTTATGTGCAGGGTTACCTTGATCCTGAATATTTCTTGACACGTAAGCTGACAGATAAGAGTGATGTTTATAGCCTTGGAGTTGTATTTTTGGAGATTTTGACAGGAAAGCAACCAATATTGCATGGCAAGAATATTGTCCGTGAGGTAATTTCTTAGGGAGCCTTAGCTGCTACTTTCTTTGCTATGGCGCTATTTTCTCTAATCCGATCTGGATATAGGTTCAAGTAAATTTGGTGGGTATGTGCCAATATTTTATGGTTTCATTCCAAACCCTATTCATTGACATGACTAGCTGCCCACTTCGTTTGAAAATAATGACACAGAGAAAAATGTCTCTGGAACTAAAACATTCTATGTCAGGTAAATTTGGCTCATCAATCAGGTGCAGTGTTCTCCATAATAGACACCAGAATGGGATCTTACCCCTCTGAATGTGTGGAAAGGTTTATTGCATTGGGTCTCAAGTGTTGCCAGTACAAACCAGAAGACAGGCCATCAATAGTAGATGTAGTGAGGGAGCTGGAAAATATTCTTCGGATTATGCCAGAAACTGGAGTTGATTCATCAGAGTCAAGATCCAAATTCTTCAGTGAATCAGTATCACCTTCCTCGCTGTCAGCTAACACAAGCAGGGACTTGTATGCGTTGTCGAGCACTTCGGGAGGTGGCCTTATCACCGAGGCATCACTCTCTGTGACACCACGATGACACTTCAAATGTACAGAAGATTGGTAGTATAATGTGAGTGTTCTTTGTAACTTATTGACACGATGGTCTTTCCTCCTGAACTGTTTCATTTTTTGGCCGGTGTATTTTGAGGAGCGGTCCATTAGGTATTTGAACTCGTCAAGTTCACTTTAATTCCTTCTTGCAATTAATTTCTCATTCTATCATCTTCAGAAATTCTCAGCAAAAGATGTCACCCAAAATCTATTGGTCGCTAAAAACTAAACTTTGTTTCAATTTTCATGGCATATCAAGTCGTAGATACACATCATCATCCTGAGAGTCCAGCAAATAAAACATACTACCAAAAACATAGCTGAGGTCTCCAGCAAATAAAACATGCTACCAAAAACATAGTTGAGGTCTCCGTGATATTTCAGGACATGAAATAGACGCCTCTAAACATGGATCTCGTGGAACTTTGATTATCTTTCCTTCTACAGTTTCTGTTTTATTTCTTTCCTTGGTCCTGCTAGACGTCTAACCTGGTAAATCATCAAAACCGAAGCAAACGATTTGTAATTCAGGTTCCTAGGTATGTAGTAGAAAAGAACCAAATGGTTTGTAAATTGTATGAAGTAGAAAAGTTGCACTTGCAGGAGATGATCAATCATGTCAAAGCTAAAAAAACCACGCAGGGATGCAGAAGACATCTTTGACATGGATGGAACCAAGCAGTAACTAATTTGCAAGAAACGAATATCAATCGCAATTTGAACCTGTGTTGATGCGGCCGTATCAATTGCTATGTTTGGCTGATTTTTGGACCTCATAATGCTGGTTGCAAGAGAAATCTTGGCATAAGAATAGTAGTAGTATCAAAGACTACGAAGAAAAGGCTGAACTCAGTGCTGAGACCGTAATTTGCAGCCTCAGCGGTACATGATCGATTAAAAACAAATAGTACAATGCAATTAAGGCAGTCGAGGATCCAAAGTAGCGGGAGGGGGAAAAAAAAGACGAGGAATTGACAACCATCTTTGAATTCATAAACAAAACAAACTTGTCATTTTTATGGATAGACACGAACTACTAATGATGATAGGAAAAATCCTCAACTGCGAAAAAAGGGAATTGGCTGGGCAGCTAAAAAAATTACTTAGAAGGAAGCAGACACATTATTATTAGTGCTAGTGCTAGTACTAGTATTGTTTTGCTTCTGTTCCTGTTCCGTCATTGATCAACTTGACTTTGTCAGCAGGCAGAGCATCTCCAGCTGCAGCACCACCTTTCCGGGCACCCACCTCCTCCTCCTTGACTAGTTGTTGTTGTTCCTGTTCCAGCTCAGCAGCAGTGGAAGACGAAGGAGGAGGAGCAGCAGCAGCCTGTGATCCTGTTAACCTGGCCAGTACGACAAAAGACATTCCTCCAAGAACATTGTTTAAGCACCTCAAAACGACGATGGAACTTTTGAAGAGAAAAGAGGGAAGGCTCGTGGCAAGCAGAAACTCGATGCCGTTGAGGGTTTGGTATCTAAAGTTACTGCTGACGCCCATGTGAACGGCCCAGGTGAGAGCGTTCAAAAGCGTCGGAGGAGGCTTGTTGGGAGTCTGAAAATTGGGATCCATCTTCTTCCTCATCTTAATCAGGGCATTGGAGATGACAGTTCCCACGAGTCCGGCGGCGAAACCCACAGCTGCAAAGAGGGTGCCTTTGTACACAAAAGTTCCCATCCGACTCAACACGCCGTAAGCTCCCGGCTCGAACATGTGACTGGGAGGACAGGAGGCGAAAATAGAGGGGAGACGGCCAGAAGAAGGAGCGCCCCCAACCCCTGCGGTGGGTGCCAAGAGATACATGAGCACGAAATTGAGAATGGAGCCGACGACGAGAGTGGAGAAAACGAAATCCAACTCATTCAGGCCGAAATTAGGACGAGATGCCATGTCCCCAAGCACGCAGGCTGTCACCCCCACCAACTCCTCCATGAGTACCTTGAAAGGGAACTGCGGATCTGCCGCCACCCGCGATCTCCAGCCGCTGAGAAAAGCCCCGATGGGTCCGAATCCGGCATCATCATCAGAGGAGGAGTTGGAAGGTGATGATGAAGAATCGGACTCATCAGGGGGGCCGCCGCCGCCGCCCAAACCCCGGTTGCCACCGATGCTGCCGCTATCACCGCCGGCGGCAAAGGCGGGTGGAAACCTGGGCTCCCTAGAGGAGGAGGCGTATAATTGCAAAGCAGATTGAGAAGGGGAGGAGATAGCAGAGGAGGAATTAGGACAAGTAGGAGGGAGGGGAAATTTGGGGGCTGGAAAGAGGAGATGATTAAGGCGATTGTTATGAAAATGGGCGGGAAGCGGAGAGTAGCGGAGCTGAGCCATGGTGGCCATTTCCGGCAAGCAGGGGGTTTGGGTGGGGGGGGAGGCTTTCAAGACAAGACTTCCCCAAAACCCCGTCCAGGCGTCCCACCCTCTCTCTGCCCGTTCGCCGTACCAATCCAAAAAAAAAAAATTCAAAAAAGAAAAAAGTCGATGCTGCTGTTGAGGAGAGCCTGGAGAGGAGAGTTGATACTAGTAGCCGGAACGGAAGGTAGGTAGGTATGTGCAGTTTTTAGTTCTTTCACTTACTTGTGACTAATTTTATGCAAATAATAATTAATAATAATAAAGGAGAATGTATCTGTACCAGTGACCAGTGACCAGTGACCAGTGACTAGTGAGGGGGCAAAAAAAAAAGAAACACTAGGCTTAGTTTGGGAGTAGATGAAGGAAGAGAAGAGAAGAGAAAAGATAACTTAGAAAAGAAAGGAAAAGAAGAGAAAAGATGCATATTTCGTTTGGGAGTTCAATGAAAGAAAAGAAAAGAAACATCTTTCCCTTATTTGAGAGTTGGAGAGATATGGAAAGAAAGGATTTTATGAGAATGCAACTTTACATATTTGCCCTTTCAATTTTTATTTTTTTTAATTTTTTTTTGGGACACAAAACTTAAGAAATCTCTTATTACCCTTGAATACATTCTGCTTGTCCTTTGGAGTTATTACTGTATATCACAATTTAACTCAATTATCCTTGCAATATTTAAAATCATAAATTTGAGGAGTTTCTCATGATTTAGACTGCTGAACGGCGGACACAACTTCACCAATGCTCTTGAAGCTTCGTCTTTCTTTCAGAAGCAAATTTGCAAAGGTGAGAGCTTGCCGTTCATAATTCGCACGTTTCTCTGGCTCAGCTATTGATTCGAAGTCTTCAACATGAGCCACCCCAACAATTCTCCTTGTCATTTTTTCAGCACCAAATCCAAGACTGTCATGGAACAGATCTTCCATATATTTCTGTTTTGCCAACAGATGAATTTCTGCATTATTAAAAATTTCAGGCAGATATGCCTCACCAGGGCCATCCTTGTGTTCATCCCAGAAAGCAGTAAACTTTTTATAAAAAAGATTCCACGTCTCTTCTATAGTTTTCAATATCCACAGCTTATATTCCTTTCTGTCATTTCCCTCATTTGCATGTTCATCTTGTGCAAAATAAGCCAAGATTAAGTTTCCAATAAGAGCTCCAACATCAAATCCCATCGGCGCGTAGAAAGAAAATTCTAGATCTATAACTTGAGTAGAATTGCTAGTAACCATGATAGACCTGTATGAAGGTCACCATGGATGAGAGCTTGGGTTCTCTCACAAAATTTGGACTTCAACTCTGCAACTTCAAGCTTCAATATATTATCTTGCCGAACTGCCTCTGCGTCACTATCAAGATAAGGAGAACTCAATAAAATGGAATGCAACCAAGTGAACTCAAAATATACATAAACCAGGATTATATGGAATGCAACTTGGTTTCCCGTAGCATTCAGATTTCCGAATCCACATGAGCATTTACTCCTGATACAAAAGAAATTCTATCAACTTCGAAGCAAAAATATGGATCCAATGATCTACATAATTTCAAAACATGAAATGTCCAGTGGGTAATTGGAATCATCTTCAATTTCCAAAACTAGCTTGTATCTTCAAAAGTATTTTGAACATGATAACATGCTCATATAAGGTAACCAGTTAAAGTATTTTCAAAACTAGTTAAAGTATTTTCAAAAGTATTTTCTTCCCTGCATATAAAACTGAAGGAGAACAAAATCGAGCCGTTAAAACATTCATCAACCAATTTTGCTGGAACGTCCGGCAGTTGTAAGGTAACCAGTTCCATTTAGAAGAGAAAAATTCCACTTTAAATCCATTCCAATAGTTGTTGAAGCAATTTTACTAGACAAATTATTTGTAAGGTAGAGAACTAAAAGGCGCATGTTAGCCAGAGCAAATGGTTGATGCTTTGGAACTAGCAAAGTTTCCTCAAATTAACAAACATTAGACAAACATAAAGAATTAGTCCAGAAGAATTAACAAACATTACACAAAAGTTTACATGGCCACACTTTGACAAATATTGACATGCAGCCAAACACTCCGTGTTCATCATTTTACAATTTGAAGCTTACACAGGCAAATAAACAAATAGAATGTATGCATTAAAATTTCATATTCATGTATCACCACTGAAACTTACATTTACCATAACCATGCAAGATATAATCACAAATCAATAATATAAAAATCAAGATTTCCCACAGACAAGAATTTTATGACAGAAAATGAACAAAAAAATTTAGAATATAAACAATAACAATCTACACAAAAAAAATCCTTTTTTTCATAATTCTCTAAAGAAGATTGAGCAAAGAAAGAAAGAAAGAAGAGATTGAGTTGAAGAAATACCTTTTGTATTGAATTGTGGGTGTTGAACGGAAGAAAGCCAAGTGAATCTAGTTGCAAGTATTGAAAGTAAGAGCTGAGAAAGCCTTGCACCGGTGGTTTCACAAATGAATTTTAGGATATAATGGGAATAATAAATTTTTGTCTCAGCTTTTAAAGGACAAAATTGTCATATTAGAAATGTCTTTTGGCAGCCCAAGTTGTTTCCGTCCTTTTCTTCCCACTTTTGGGCGGAAAATTTTCACCAGCTGGAGGGACTCCTATCCGTTCTTTCCTTTTCTCTTCTGTCCATGTTAGAACTCCCAAATGAATGAAATGGTACGGTTTCTCTCAGAATCCTTTCTTTTCTATCCTTTTCTCTCCATCCAAATGAAGCCTTAGGGGGTGCTTGGTTGGAGGGTATAGGAATCAAGAATTGGATTGAGTCCCAAAATTGTTGCTTGGCTAATGGGTATGAGTTTTGAAATCTTGGAATGAATCATGAAAAATCAGCCACTCTCAATCCCCAACTAGATTGGAGGGTTTTGATGAATCCCACATTTGATTCCAAAATCTTTAAAAAAAAAATTATTTTTGGGATTTTTTTTAAAATATATACTGGCTCTGTTTCTATATATTAATATTTATTCATTTATATATATAATATTTTTTATTTCAATTTTTTATTTCTATAAATATGTATATTAAATATATATTAATATACATATATAAAACAAAATCGAAATATATATTTATATAAATATAAATATATTTATAAATATATATAAATATATTTATAAATATATATAAATATATTTTAAACAAAATATTTATATTTATATATAAATATATATATTTATTTCAATTGATATATTATATATAATATACATATTAATATTAATATACATAATTGAAATATACATATTAATATTAATTTAATTTATATATATAACAAAATATAAATATTAATTGAAATATACATATTAATATATGTTAATATACATATTATAAAACAAAATTGAAATAAATATATTTATATATTTATATAGATATATAAATATAAATATATTTATAAATATATATAAATATATTTTAAACAAAAATATTTATATATAAATATATAATATTTATTTCAATTGATATAATATATATAATATACATATTAATATACATAATTGAAATATACATATTAATATTACTATAATTTATATATATAATATAAATAATTGAAATATACATATTAATATACATATTATAAAACAAAATTGAAATAAATATATTTATAAATTTATGTAAATATATATAAATAAATATATTTATATATTTATATAAATATATTTTAAACAAAATATTAATATTTATATATGAATATATATATATGGTGGGATGGGTATGTGGGATAAGCATTTGAACGAGGAAGAAGAAAGATATGAAAAGAAAAAAAAATTAAAGATAAAAATTTGATTATTAAATTTGATACCCATTCCTTACCAATATTTACCAAGCACCCCCATTTGTAATCATATCTTTGTCCAAAATCCATACTAAGTTTTTTTGTATAATTCCAATTACAATTACAATTTCAATTTCTAAACTTGAACCAAGCGCCCCCTTACTACTACTGACGAGTTAACCCTAATAGCAGTATACTAAAAAAAGATTAAAATTAAGGAAATGGAAAGGAAGAAGGAAAAATATTACTTAGTACTAATAAATATATAGTCAGTGTAAGGAAGGAAGGAAGGAAAGAAAGACAGAGTAGTAATAATGAATCAAGGAATCTTAAAACCCTAAGGACATATATGTGTTGGCTGGCGGCCGGCCGGCCGGCCCGCTTTTCTTTGTATCCATCGGAAGTACGAAGGAGTATATGTTATTGACAATCATATGCTGTTGGTGGTTTCTTGCTTCACGCCTTTCTTTGACTTCCACGTGCTACTGCTACCACATCATTTTCTTTTTCTTTTTCTTTTCCTCGCCTTGCCCTTGGGTTGGGTCCCAACCTCCTCCTTGTTTTGTAGTATAATAAATAAATCCAAGTACTACTACTTCTTCTACTTTCTGTTGTAGCCTCTACGGTGAGGAGTGTTGTTGGGGTAGTAGTAGGCCAACATATGATATCGGGCCAATTCAATATTACATAGTAGTAGCCTCCGCTGGTAACTCGTTCCACCCCCAAACCCAACCCAACTATTCTCCTCATCCTGCTCAAAAGCCCAATAAAAGTGAAGTGGGCCAAAGCCATCCCATCCATCCCCGCTCTTTCTTTCTCTATAATAATATGATTTGATTTGGACCAAAACCAAACTGCCACGTTACCCAATCCTCAATAATAATATGAATTGATTGAAGAACCGCGAGCACACTACACCACTGTAATTACATCTGACTTCCAATCCATGATCAACAGCTTATATGATAGTCTTATTGTTAATACAAACTAACTAAAACTAAAATTCATTCAAAAACTGAAATCAATCATGCTCCCCTCATGCAAAAGCATCAAAATATCAACAAAACCCCCCTGTGTTAACTACAGATTACTTCCCCAAAACAGAAAGAAATAAAAAAAAAAAAAAAAAAACTCGATCGATGCTCCCCAATACACCAAATGTAAATCTCCCCCAACATCATTCAGCATATATTTAAGTATCAACAGAATACAATTATATAACCATTGGAAGAATGTCAAGGAAATACCTACAAGCCCCAACCCACTTTCACAGTTCGTGCTGAACCAATAATTATCACATATTTCACACTACAAAATATTAACACAAGAATAAATCCAATGAATTGAAGCTTACAACAACTTATACCACAAAAAAAAAAAACCTAACTCAAAAGGCCAACTGTATAAACCAATTTCTGTTTCTCCCTTTTCCACCCCTACTCCAACCCCCTCTCGTCCTGTTTCTGTCTCTGTTTTATCTTCTTCAGTAAATAATAAATAGAAAATATTATTTAAAAAAAAAATCCAGCCAAAAACGCATGTCTGCAAATACCCCCTTTGTCTGTTCATATGAATTCTTCACTTAGGTAGCTGCGCATTGAGCCATAGGGAGACTTGACTGCCACGAATTGTATATGTTCAGGCATAACTCTGCAGATCAGAGGTCAACAGAAAGTAGTACTTCAATGAAGCAGCAGATACAACTTTTCAACGCCCAGTTTTGGGACGTTTCATTCCACTAGTATTGAAAGGTGACACGCTGCCACTTGGTCCTGGACTCTCTTCTCTAAAATTTGAGTTCAGCATGGCCAGTTCACGAAGCTGCTGCCTCTTTATATAGTCCTGAGACTCATCCTGCACGAAAAAGAATATAAGGTAGTTAACATCAATTATCTCAGGTAGTTAACTTATGCAATTCTGAAGAAAATGTATGTAGCATACCACGGGCTTGAGTAATTCCTCTATTATTTCTTGTGCCTGTCTCAGTCTTATATCAACGACGTTAGCTGGTAAATCAGCCTCAATCAGGATATGAAGCGGCTCGTTGAGGTGCTCGTAACCTGGTCTTCCCCGCAGCTTCTCTTCCTTGAAAATAATGAGCGAAAAAACGTTCAAACCAAATACATGTCACTTGAAAGAAGTACACCAATTGCCGATTATCACATTTCAGCTTCTTCACTGATGAACACTTTTGTCTTTTTTTTTTTTTTGGGGGGAGGGGGGGGATGATGTAAGGGAAAAAGATCTAACAGAATATCATGAGAAGCAATACTGAACAAGACAACAATCAAATATGGGGCTACCTTATCTGGATCCTTTATTGACCCTTTTCCTCTGATATATACACGACACCCTGTAGTCGCTTCAACCCGTTTCAGTGAATTACCTCTGGGGCCCAAGAGCCGGCCAACAAAATTGAACTACAAACAATAGAGAAGTAGGTAGCTCAATAACTATTCCAGTTATTAACAAGCAAGTAAAATATACCAGAATAAGGATAAATTTTACATTTGGATAATTGTCTACAGGAATTTCCAGGCGCAAAATTCGCTTCACAGTAAATGAACTAGGACTTGCCGGGGCACCTTGCCAGTCCATCGTCATTCCAGGGGTTCCACTGAGTCTCTGCCACAGGAAGCAAAGCTTGTATCTCAGTCCAATCCCTATTTTCCCTTAAACATGCAACAGAGTCATGCACATAGAGACACAAAACCTATATCCACGCATATTGAGTAATAATACATGTGAAGAACAGTCGTCACATGACAGGACAACTTTAGGCAATGACAAAAGGATTGAGGAATTCACTACTACTACAACTGCCGAAAGCAATTTGTACCAGAACTACTGCTTGCAATTTCTTTTCTTACCAATACAAGGCGAGTACATAAGCAAAAAAACTATGAACTAACCCCCTAGATCGTGTTCGGTCAACCATTAAAATTACAACTTAGAAGTAAGAACCCCATGTCACAGATAAAAGAGGGTATTACAATCCACAATTAACCTAACCACTAAGCCACTATCAGGAAAACCAGAACACAAGGCTTTCTCAGTGCTTCAGACCAGATGTGAATTCCCGATGATTGTATAGTCTCGCAGAACATTCTTAGTACCCAACGAGTAAAAGCTTTTCCACCTTGAATTCTTTAAGAAAGGCTTTTTATACAAGCTCTACTGACTACTTTCCCATCGCAGGGGTGATATATAATGCAAGTAGCAATTGCAAGAAGCGGTTTCTCTTTTCCAAGACCATATATCTTCTTGATTCACTAGTGGCCAGATCATAGCCCTATGAAGAGCAAGCATGACGCATTTCCTCGTATCCATGTTTACAAATGTATACACATATCAAATATCGATGATTTTTCATGCATTTAGAATGTAATATGAAGGCCCATACACATAATAAGTCTTAAATTTGTTGGAGGATTGACAATTACGGACATCCAGCAATAGGATGCTTCCCCCTTTCAACCACTTCAATATATCTGCTCATTTCAGCAGTAGGATGAAACCTTGAAAGGTCATGCTATATTACATATGTAAGTTAAATCTTCAGTTAGATAGAGCAGACCACACTCGTCTGTGCTTTTTTTATTTTTATTTTTATTTTGTTTTGCTCAAGGCTCAGAGGAAAACAATTGTAGAATTCATGATGGCTAACTTGTTTGAGAGTGCAGTCAGTGTACCAAGCACAACAATGGCAATGCTCCAGTGCACTCTATGCTCATTTAAGTTTGGCATAAAATATGAACTTTAATCTCTGAGTTTCCGCTTACCCAAAAAAAAATAGCCTTCAGAGGGGACCAATTTCCTCCCCCCTTTTCCAGCTGTTATATTTCTTTTTAAAAAATTAAGTCATTGCCATGTTGCATGATGAAAAGTTTTATTTCAAAAGCCATTTGCTTTAAATTGACTTTAGAATAACTGTCTATCTAAAAAAGCGCTATAACATAATTAACTTTCAAAGTCAGAAACTAGGTTGTCAGCCATGATTGTTGTTATCAGACTTAAATGAGGCGTTTAGTGTAATGAGTTCTGTTCTATCCTCCTCCACTGTAGTGTTTGTGGTTGTTCTCTAAGAACGATTTTGATTATGTAGGAATTTTAGTAGCGCATGCAAAGAAGGAGGCAGCTAACGGAACAACAAGATCTAAAGTTAACATTCAGTACCCTCTGGAAAGATTAAAGTCGGAAAAAGTATTAGATGAAAAGAAACTAGAAACTGCTAGAGAGTTCAAAAGAACCGGATTAAACAACAGATATACCTCCTGAGGAAGTCCATTCCAACCAGCAATTCCTGTTCCAGCTACATTTGACATAAGATTCGAAGAAGCCATGGGACTGGGACTTCTATGTCGCAGTCTGTCAAGATCACCAAAACCTTGGTTTGGCATCATCCCCGAAACCCGTAAGATTTCTGAAAGATTAAAAGTTTATTGGAATATTATATTAACGCTCAAAATCAGTAAGAAAACCAAAAAGCCTCAACAACAACTAACCAGTTGCATCACAAGAATGATACGGAGATACTAGACTACACCAAGAAGATTTAATATGCAGTTGAAGCATGTAGCATATTGGAGGAAAAATTTTAAATGCCACACAGGAATCAAAAAGATCATCAGTTCCAATACCTCCAAAGAAGTAGGTTGATGACTACAACAATCAAGCAACTGGTTTTGGAACATGCTTCAAAGATGGCTATATCTCAAGACGAACTTCTTTGAAAATGAGATGAGCCTAAAGTTGTCTTCTACATATATTTTTTAAGAATGAATGGTCTAAACCATGCTTTTATTTGCCTTCATAATAAGCAATGCCTAAAGTTATCAAATCCAATAAAAGACATTTGCTCTGAATACTGAAACAAGAAATCATCAGGTGACTATTTGTTTTCAGAAAATCAAGAGGATACAAATATTGGCATTTTGTTTCTTGTTCAAGTATTTAATACTCCACTCCACTCCACTCTTGCAACCCAAAAGGAACGCCTTGGGAAACTAGCAGTTTTCTACAATACCCCAAAATCATCAGGTGACTATTTATTTCCACAATGCATCTCAAAGAAGTAAAAAACAGACGAAGAGACACAGGTATAATGGCGGGCAGAGGCATAATCCTTGAATGCACAAGAAATCTCAACTTAGAAAGCCAAATTCGAACATCAAACAGTCATTTACATGGAAAAATAAGTCAAGTGGATCTAAAATGTAGATTCTAATCACAAGCCATCGCCCCCATAGACCCAAATGCAGTTAGAAGCCAAAGAAACCAGAGAACCTAGATCTAAAGATACAACAAAACACCCCAAATACAAAAGGGGGGAGGGGGGGGGGCAAAAAAAGGAAAAAGAAAAAACTGGACCTTGATTCAAGAGTCTGCTACATATGGGAAGAACTTGCATGAAAGGTCCAAGCTTTTGATGCTCCGCCAACAGCTCTGACAAGTACTGATTACTGAGATGCGTTCACCAAGACGATACACAGACAAATAAAACTCCACATCAAAATCAAAAAACAAAAAACTACACACACAAACATATGCATATTCATAAAGGAAAGAAGCAACCTCGTCGAAATATATAATTCTGAAATGGAAAGAAAAAAGTTCCGGAACAACCATTAAATCGAAAATAAATAAAAGAAGAGGAAAAAAAAGAAGATACTGGAAGAGAAGAGTAGAAGGGGCAGACCTGTCAACATCAGAGTTAGTTCTAATCTGTGGAGATACAGCTCTGGCAGGTGAGAAGTTGGGATTGTACAGACCCGACATAGCTTGATGCTGCTGCTGCCGCTGCTGGAAGTTTTGAGGAATGAAAATGGTTTGCTTCCAGGGTTTTAGTTACAGTGGCTCGCTAGTCGCCCGAGAAATGGGTTAAAAAATAATAATAATAATAAGTAGAGGAAAATAACCACTCCCGGAAAAAGTAACTACTCACCAGCAGCAGTAGTAGTAGTCTAGTAGTAGTAGAAGTAGAGGACTCGAGTTAAAATCGTAGTGCCTGATATAATTAATAATAAAATGCGTCTCTCTGCTCATTTGTTTTGCAGAGCAATCGGAATCGGAATCGGAATCGGAATCGGAGTCAAGTCTCTTCTACTACTGCCGCTACTTCCTCCTACATATTTATTTATAATCAAAATAAATAGATAAAATGTAAGTTAAAGATGCTTTCAAGCAAAAATTATTTCTGCTTAACATTTGGCCTGCGTATTGGAATAAATTGGTGGGTCGAATGTTTTAAATTATATCTATACCATATATATAATCGGAAAGTATTGGATTTGGTATAAACCTTTTTTGTCATTTTTTTTTACTTTTAACTTTACTCTCACAATAAAATTATATATATATTTATCCTTTGATTGCATATTACTCATATGATCCATCCATCAATGTAACTGCAACTAATTTTCACCTGTAACCACCCACAAATATTATTGTAACCACTGAATTAATTAAAATTTTATTCAAAAAAACTTTTAATAGATCAAAGTTTAATTTTTTTTGAAAATTTTATACTAAATTCTTTCATATAAAAGTTGGTTATTCCTAAATTGCACACACGTGAGGTGTGCCATTATCACTAGTAACTATTAGTTAATTTACAAACATTGGTAGCAGCCATAACTCCTCGCGGTCTCGTAAGCCAATTTGTTCGTCAACAAGACAAGTTTGTGAGAAAGATGGCATTCCTCTTGACACCTCCGTATACTCTCATCCCGTGATTTCGGTTTTCAATTTTGGCCCTCGATTTTCAGACTTTTTCAATATTATTATTTCAACGTTTCTTTATTACTATTTTATGTTATGTTGTGGTATATGTAAAATAATAAAATTAAACAATTATTGAAGAATATGTTTAGACAATAGTACCCAAAAAATTCCCAATAATTAGTTATACAAACGAAGTAAATTTTGTGATTTGGGCCTGTTTAATGAGTGTTCGATGGGTACCCGTTGACTTGATTTCATGCGTTAAATATTGTGGAAAAATAGAGTTAAAATGTAGGATAATGATTTCTTTTTTTTTTTTTTGTTTCCACTTACCTGGTAGATAGATTAGATGTGATTTGGATGCATTAACTAGCACTCATAAAAGAGAAATCGTTTTTAATTTTTATACTTTTATAGAAAGTCACATTTTTAGTATTTGAGCATGATTGATAACTTTGAAAAAAAAATAGGCATATATATTTCTATATATCAAATTTTAATGGCATAGTAATTGTTGTTAAAATAATATGACTATCCTTTTTGAGCTAAAATTTTCATGGTATTTTGATATGAATTGATAAGGGTTCTTTTAGTATATTATAGAAAAAAAAAATTTAAAGTCATATTTTTTAAATTCAACAATATCCTTAATCGAGAAATAAGTAAAGGTGTGCATCGCTAATTCTAGTTTTTTTTTTTTTTGGTGCAATGGAAAATAGTAAATTGATGCTAGGAGAGGATTGATTGGGATCTTTTAAGGCGAGAGAGAATTCAAATTTACTTGGAAAGACCAGAAGAGAAGATCCCTTTTTATTAAGAAAAAAAAAAAAAAAAAAAAAGAAGATAGAGGTGAATGTGGACAGGGCATAGACCTCATACCGATCGATTAAATCTATTATTGTAGAGTTTTCTACAGAAGTATTGAATTTGTGAACTTAATAGTGTGCATTTATTTTTCTATTTTCTTTCTTTTATTTAAAAAAAAGGAAAAAAGAACTAGTGTGTGGTATCTTATCTTATATTTATCTATATTGCACATAAAATGAGAGGAAGGGATTTGAGGCAAACATTTGTTATTTTATGAACTTTTATTTTTTGCCCCTATGAAAACCATTTTTACTCTAACTACCTACACATTTGTTGTCAAGATAACTACCCATGAACATTTTTTACTTTTAACCATTTAAGCATGTATTTTCAACATAACTACTTCTGAGCATTATGGTTATCAACACAGAATTATTTTATAAAAAAAAAATTAAAAGATTAAAGTTTTGCTTCAATAATGAAAATTTATTTAAAATATATGACTATAAATATTATATATTTTTCATTGGACACATATTGAATGTGCATTTAGCAGTAGTATATATAAAGGGGGATGAGGGGCATGATGTAAAATTTTTGTTTTGTCATTTTTTGTATTTTCTTGTTTAAATTCCCACAAAAAAGTTAAATAATAGAAACCGCCAATAACTTTTCTTTCTTTGTTTGTACAAAACAAAATTAAAAAAACTCACATTAGAAAATCTAATAAAACCTTTAATAACTGCCCATTATTTTTTTATATAAAATTTTCTTTTAATTTACACACTCACGAGCGTGCATTTTCCGCTGGTTTCTTTTTGTGGGTGACCCAGAGTAAATCACCATTTGTCGCCAGTGGAGGCCGGAGACGATGGACGGACGGCTGTCCGAGACATTTATGGACACGTGTTTGTCCATGCCAATCTCCAGTGCCCACACTATGGCCACTACATGTGGGGTCCCTCCAGGAGCATGCGTCCAATGCTAATTGATGCTTCCAACCGTGTCTTAGCTGGACTGACAGAGTGGCCGACACTACCGCTTTCCAATACTTCGTCGTTTCAGCCATCCCCTACCTAGCCGCGTCCGCTGCCCCACCCTACCCCACAACATGCCTCCCCCTTTCCAAAATTGTTTGTTTAGACACTCCATTTTTTCAAATAACATTTCTTTTGCATCATAAACATATTTTAAATTTATTTTTTATATTATTAATCATTTTTTATTTCACATATATTACATCATAAAAATATTGTAATTATCCAAATAATATTTAAAAAACATTCCATGCAAACAGATTAATGAATCCCCAATCAACTTCCTTGGTGGATTCTACACATTCCTCGACGGCCTTGATATTTGTTGCCATTTTTCTAATTTCTAAGTTTTGCATCATTTATTGTTTTTTCCCATGTACATGATACTACAAAAATCTGGCAATAAGTTTAGAATCCATTTTTTACCATTCAAATAACCTCTTACTGCTAACCCACTTCAACTCAACCACACAAACACTTTATATAGATAATTGCTTGATTTAATTATTTGTTTGATTTTTATGATTTTTTTTTTTTTGCATTAGTTCAACATAAGATTGCTTTCTTACTTGCACACATACATCGAGTGTGCATCAATCACTAGTATGTATTACTAGTCATCCAATCAATTAGAGGCTAGATAAAGGTATTGCTAAGATGTATCCATATACGTAGGATTATTATCATTTATTACATTATTTTTTTAACATTTGGTGCTACTATTAATTTCTCCTTTAACGTTATTTTTTAGCCCTTAAAATTATTATTACTTGACCCCATAAACTATTTTTTTTATTATCAATCTACCCCTACAGCTATTTTTAGGCAATTTATCCTGCCATTAAATCAATTTATCAAATTTAAAAATTTTACAAGAAGGTACCCTTCTATTTGTATAATAAAAATAATAAAAAATGTACAATAGCTCTTCTCTTTTTTAGTGTCAAGAAAAAAAGTCAAAACATTAATATTTTTTTTCTTGGTAATCTTATTAATATTGGCAAAAATAGAAAGGTATGAAGGGAGAATTGGGGGGGGGGAGACAGAGAGGCTAAAAAAATATAAATAAGAAAGAATTCAATATTTTTATTATTTTAAATTTACTTTTCTTTTATATTTACCACAAATTCCAATTTTAATTATGACAACATTAAAGTAATACGATAATATTATATTTTTCTTTTTTTTTTGCAATATCTAATTTTCCGTCCCTTTTTTCTCCCATCTTACTTTATTTTCTAGTATTAATAAGTGCAAAAAGAAGAATTTGAGAAAACCGTTATATTTTTATGTTTTTGAAACTTTTAGAGTGAGAAAATAGAAGAAGAGCCATTCCAATTTTTTTTAATTATACATAAAAAGGGTAAATACATATAAAAAATTTTGAACATACTGGTTAGGTTAACAATGGAGTAAAACGCTTATAAAGTAATGTTAAAAAATAAAACGATTATATTACTATAATTTAAAGGGATAAAGTGATAATAACAATATAGTAATGATATAAAATAAAGGAATATTTTTGTTAAAATTTTGTTAACATATTGAGTTGAATTACCTATGAGGGTAAAGTGATTAAAAGATAATGTTAGGAAATAAATTGATAGTAGTGATTTAATTTAAGAATGGTAAAATAATAATAACCCATACATGTGATAGAATAAAACGAGTAAAGAAAAATGGAGTGTGTTGGAGAGACCTATGTTTTAAAATTCGAATCGGATCGGCTGGTCCGATTAGTCAAACCGAAAAATGGCGGGGCATTTGGGTTGAGTCAACTTTAAAAACAGCGTTTCAAAAACTTGCAAACCCGATTTCAGTAAAAAAATTGGGTTTGACCGAGAACAAGTGAAACCTGATAAAACCTGGATTTTCCATTTTCATATTTTGGTGATTTTTTTCCCATTATCTTCTTTTGATCATTGGCTAGAGGCTAAGAACCAGTCTAAAAATGGTATTACAAACTCATATTAGGAAAAATTTTCCATTATCTAAATTCTTTAAACCCATTTTTCATGCAACTAAATTTGTTGCAAATTTGCAATCAAAGAAAAAGGAAAAAAGAAAAGAGCAAAAATTGGAAGAGAAGAAAGAGTTTTCAGGTAAGCTTGCTATGTGATAAAAGAAAAAAGAGACTTGTGGTATAGTCTAAAGGAGGAGAAGAACACAGAGAAAAAAGAAAAGAAAAGAAAAGAAAGCAAGTCACGGTTGGTATTGCTTTATTATCTGGATCTTCCTCCTCCTTAGTCCTCGACTGGTCGCCTGCTCCTCCACGTGAGTTTCCTTCTCAGAAGCCATGAATCAAAATTAACTTATAAAAACCAAATGGCTTTGTTGGAACTCGAAGAACAAGGCTGCGTTTTTTTTTTGGTCAAAAACGAAGAACAAGGCTTTGTTGGGAGAACAAAAGATTGAAAGATGGATCATATTATAGTAAGCGACGGCACAAAAAAAAAAAAAAAAAAGTAAGAGTTAGGTTTAACATTTATTTGTTTTGAGTGCCCTAAAACTTTTTAATAATTGTGTTTTAGCCTTTTATAATTTTTTTACTCATGGATTTTAAAACTATTTAAGTAGAGTTCTTTTTGGACTAAATCTAAACTCAACAAATAAAATGTAAAGTTGTAAACTGCTAATCTAAGAAAAACTTTTATGTATAATTTTAATTGTCTATTATTAATATATATTTATGATCATTTGACATTTGATTGAATTTACTGACCCCTAATCCCCGAGCTTAGGTGAGTCGATTTTCGATCTGAATCTAAAAACAGACTGCCCAAAAAGCTGGGGTCTATGGACTAAAGCCCATTACCACACAGAATGGCCCACCACAGATATAAAAGCGCAGCGTTCGAGTGGCAAGGACTCGCACGTCTCGAACTCCCAAAAATAAAGCAAAAGCGCAACCGGCCGTAGGGGAGCAAACGCAGCGACTAAAGCAGCAGCCTAAGCAAATCAAGCATCTTGGTGGTGGTGGTGGTGAAGGAAATGGTGGGGTGGCGGGTGTTGGAAGCATTTCTACCGTTGGGAATCATAGCCGGCATGCTTTGCGTGATGGGGAATGCTCAGTACTTTATCCACAAAGCCGCCCATGGCCGGGTAATCTCTTCTCTGATTCAATTCTTACCCTTTCCTTCTTTGCCCCGATATTTCTATCAGATCCTTTCTCTCTCTCTCCCTAAGCAGACATATTTCAATCATCTTAATTAATCATTTTGTTTTTTCAGTTATTCTTCCTTTAATATTATTTGGTGTAGTACTAGTAAATTATTAGTACTAAAATAAAAAAAGGTAATTTTGATGTTTGTTTGGCGGTAAATACTGCTGAATTGACAGCCGAAGCACATCGGCAACGACGTCTGGGACGTGGCCATGGAAAGACGGGACAAGAAGCTTATGGAGATCCTATCCTCTCCTTCTACTCCTAATTAACAACCCAACCCAGGCAAGGCCCTTTCCTAATCCCACCTTCCTCTTCCTGCTACTTGTATATCTATTTATATCTTCTGTTACTTACTTTAAATCAACCTCTCATTACTTAAACGAGTGATGATCTTGCTAGTATTTTAAGTCAACCAACCTTATGCAAAGATTTAACCTAGCGACTCACAATTTACTCACTGGAATATTTGTAACCCGCTATGTCCATTGAACTCATCCATGGAGTTGCTACGTTGCCACTCCTAATGATTTTTAGAGCAACTAACGTATTTGTCATTGCTGAAACTCACGTTTACCTTTTGATTAGTGTTGGCACCTCTTTTACTGGTGGAAAAAATCGTTGACTAATTGGACCATTTCTAGGTTGTGATACTTCAAAAGGAGTCTCAAGGCCATATAAGTTGTGCTTGATCTCCTCATCCCTGCATATGTGGCATGCTTAAATGTATTCTGCCAGTGAGTGGGCTAAGATCGGAAGAAATACTTCAGCATCATATCAAATTTGATACTGGGTTTTCACGTGGTTCCCATTGCCTCAGTATACCAAAAAACAATGAACAAAAAGCATGAATAAGAAATTTAAAAAGGGGACTGAAAAAAAAAAGAGTAAGAAGAACGATAAACTCGCAATCTGTTGTTATATCTCCTCCTAAATAGAGACTGTGAGGGAAACTGGGGATGGGCTTCTGGAGTACATCATGTACATTCCTGTGTCTTCTACTTTTTTGATAATGTGCAGCTATAGCTTCTTAGTCAATACATGTCGTGGGTTCTAAGGTTTGTTGGCATTCTGAAAAATGGAGCTTTCTCCATGCATGGTCTTGAATGCTAATACTTCCTGGCTCCCTCTCTCTTTCATATGCACACAAACACAAAATCAAGGCACCTTGAGAAGTTATATAAATAGTGTATGATTTTGGTTCAGTATGTGCCGTTCACGGCAATAGTGACTTGGTCTCTTGGGTACTTTTACTGGTTCCTCAATTACTTATTCACGGGACTCTAGGATAAATAGGAGTGCTTTTTATTGTTTCTGATTAGTGTTGGATCATTGAGGATCCTAGCTCGCTGGTGTCCATTTCTGCATACCATCATAAGCGGCCAATAAGAAGTTATTTGTGGGCCTCGTCAAATTTTAAGCGTAACTTTTTTTTTTTTGTGCGTAGTTCTGAAGTTATAACAACTGTTTTTATCTGTTTTAGGTTGATCTTTAAATTATCTGTGGGGATGCAGAATTTTGCTCATTAGAGCCCTTCTTTTTATACAAGTTTGGTTGTCGTGATTATTTTTTCAGCCTGAAGATTGTAATGCATTTTAGGTTATTTTTTATTTTTCTGCTTAGCCAAATGTTGTCTACCTATTAACCTCAGACATGGGTGGCCAGTTCGGCTCTGTGGTTTTACTCTTGATGGGTCCTTGTAAGCCTATTTGTTAGTTTGACAATCACCTATGTGAGAAGGTAGTACAAGGTTGCTCGAAAGATTTGAATCTCCTTTTCTGATATTATTGGTGACAGCAGTTGGAAAATTTAATTTACATCATTTTCTTGTCATCTAACAGGAAGCACTATTGGTGGAGTTTTTGGAAATAAGTTACTCTTCAAGGTTCCCAGATATTGAAGTTGTATGCAAACAAGTTGAATTGTTGTCTCCTTCTGCAGCTTTCTTTAAGCTTTTGAACTTAGAAAAAAAAAGCATTCATCAAGCTGATGTTGATTATGTGAATTTGATGGATGATAAAATGACTATAGATGTTTGAATAATGTAGTACTTAACCTATGTTTTAGTTTTACCCTAGGTCGAATTTCCATAGACTTTGTTGCGATATTTTTAGCCAAATGGGCCATCAAGTGGCAGCTGCTGTTCAAGAATTTAGGGAAGAATGGCATGCTATTAACCGCCCTCGTATTTTTGTCCCAGTTGGTTGTTGAGGAGCGTTGAGGAAAAGAAGATGAAACTTCTCTTCTTTTAGAGTACAGGGAAGAAATGAAACGACTTAGGATTGTTGGTGAGTTTTCCTCTAGTCTAACTTTATGAGGAAAGTTGGTATTCTGACTTGTGAGCAAATTCAGAAAAGATTTCTTCTATATACTGACAGTGTGCATTTTTATCATTAGATGTATGACACATAATCGAATTTGAATTTGAAACTCAAATTTTGCATATGTGTCATATATGTAATCGTGATAGTGTATACATCGTCAGTGTATATAAGATTTACTCATTCAGAAATGGTCTTGTCTCCAATTTTTCCACTTTGAGAGAGAGTGGGACGCTTTCTCTCCAGTTTCTGTGTCCAGTTGAAGAATACCAGGTGGAAGAACTGATTCTTTTTCTTTGATTCGACTCCGCAATTGTATGATGGACGGAAGGGGAACAAATGCAGGATTTCACGAGGGCAGGGCAAGTGGAGGCACCTGGGGACGAAATCCACTTGACAATATAAGGGACACTTTGAAATTGGTTATTATTATTTTTTTAAATATTGGTGGGGTGCCGGTGGGGGGGGGGGGGAGGTGGGGATTTGTGATGTGGTCTGGTGCGGTTTGTTCAGCTCAATAAACCAAAGTTAGCTCGTCGGTTGCAACCATTCTTCTTAGCTAAAAGTCACTGGGATTTTATTTTGAGTCGGTTGCAAGACTCTATATATTTGCGTCTCTCTAAACCAAATAGGTGCATTACTACGCGCCTTTAGAGGTTTGAACTTTGAACTGGAGTAAAACTTGTACATTACGCTTCATTTGGTAATCAACTCATCTGAGGGGAGTTGGCTCCAAAGCCAGCTGACTAAACACTGAAGATAAAGAAACAACAACGAATCAAATCTGGACCTTCTTCATCGAACGACTTTAAAGGAAGTAAAGGTGCTTACCCAAGTCTCACGGTGAACAGAGCATTTAGTCGTACCTTGTCTCTCTATATTAAGTACCGTATCAACCAGGCAGCCTAAAACCTCCCGCCCGGGTTTTACCAGAAGCCTCGTGGAGACAGTTTACTACTTGATCCCGGTCATCATCAACTACTCCAATTAAGTTGCCAACAGCTTTAGACCAAAGCTAAACGCTCCTCCTTCACTCGCCTTCTTGTGTAAACATCAGATGAAGAATGCCATCGCAAAAACATCAAATTGGAATTTTTGTTTTCTTTATTTCTTGTAGATGGGACAACAGCAATATCCATGGTCAAAAATGAAATCACTCTAGCCAGCAGCCTAAATGCAGACCACCACGCCGCCTTACACAGATAATACAAGCGTAAAAATGAATTCTTGTTTTTCTTTTTTTCCCCCAATCCAGGGAGGTAACAGATTATTATGTACACAAATAATCCGCCTATAATACTAAGCAACCAACAAGAAGCAAGGGAAAAAAAATACCGAATGAATGAGATGGGTGAGCAGTGGTGACTGCTCAAGGCACGTATTCAGTCTCAAGGGTTGGTTGCGTCCGCGTGACAGTAGCAGAAGGTGCTTTAGTGCTCCCAACTCGAGTCATATGCAGCGCCTCCCCAACCTCTGCAGCCTTTTCCATCTGTTGCATTTTCTTCCTCGTCTTGAACTTGAGCATCCAGACGACGAGCAGCCCTAAGAGAACCAAGAGTGCTAATCCCCCCAGCACGGAACCCACAATTATCCAGACCGCCTTTTTATGGTGGTGGTTCTTCTTTCCTCCTCCTTTGCCACCAGGAGGAGGAGGAGGAGCTGGAGGCGGCGCGGGTGCAGGTGACGGGCCAATCGACTCGACCACAATCGAGAAATGCCCCTCTCGAAATGTTGCACAGGTGTTCTCAGATAACATAGCGCTGAAATTGAGAAGGCCCTGCAAATCAAAGGAGACGCACTTGGGAACCGACCCATCCGGTACTGCTGTTCTGGTCATGACCTCTGAAAATCTGATAGAGATGGGTTGTTCGGTAGCCTTGATATCCAGCTCGGGTAAGTTAGTAGCCGAGAGGTTGGAAGCATCGTAAGCAAGGAGACCCAGGACTGGGGCTAAGAAAACATAACCAGAAGGTAAAGGGTAATAGAGGGAGGACCAATTGCCCAAGTTGTGATACACAAAAACAAGGCGTTCCACGTAAGGCTCCTCAACAACACCCACGGGAAGCTGAAATTCTTTATACATCGGGACGCCCCTAGTCCTCAAGCTGCCACTCCGGAGCCTTAACCCCGAGACCTTAATCCCAGTCAAATTGGAGGGGACCCGTCCATCGTAGACGACACCAGTCCTGGGGCGAACAAATGAGCGGTAAGCAGAGTCCTGGAGAAGTGCATCCAGGGCCCGTGCAGCGCTAAGTGAAGCAGCAGGAGAAGGCAACCAGAAGAGCCAAGTAAGGAGGATAAGCATCGAGAGACTTGTAAGAAACCCCATCCCATGGATGCTGCTGGGTTGCTTCTTCTTTGAATTTTATGAAATCTTTCTCAAAACGTACAATCAGAACAAGGGAAATTTTTGAACAACACTCTAATAATTACACATAACTATTATTACTGCTTGGGGAGTTGGGAGTAGTAATATATATTGGAGGAAATGGATCTGAGATCCAGAATGGATACAAGTAGCCAAGGTCGAACCCCACCCCCCGATTTTGGATTGAACCAAAAAAGGGAGGTCAGGCCACGTAGAATCAATCAATCTTGAAAAAACTACAAGTTGTAAATCTGCCCCAGAATGGAAGAATGTTACTACTACGGTCTTACCGTACCAGTACGCTAACACTCCACGAGTTAATGTGTAATGTGCATCTCTTTTGCTTTTTTTTATACCGCAAAGCAAAATGATAGCTAAAGTACAACGGTAACTGTAGATAGAAGACGGGTAGGGGCGGAGTGGGGAATAAAGCTAAAGAGTGAGAGAGGAAGGGGGGAACCGTTGCGAGATTGCAAAGCAGCTTGATACGCTGCGAGTTTTAACTCTTTGAGGAGATGGACAGATGCAGCAGCAGCAGCAGCAGCAGCCCAGCAGCACTTTCTTTCTTTATTTCTTTCTTTTTCTTACCACCAGAGCAAAAAAGAAGAAAAAAAAAAAAGGAAAGAAAGAAAGAAACTCTCAATTCTTGGAGAATGCTCGTGCAGATGATAAAAACACACAGGCGATGGCAGTGAGCAGCAGCTCCTCCTCAAGCAATAGAGTGAAGTAACGACATATCATAGGAGCATCTTTGTTTCAAATCGCCCCCTCGAATCAGCCTGCTCCTTTTGACCGAAAAAAATAAAAATAAAAATAAAAATCAGCCTGCTCCTCAGCACTCATTCTTTGGGTTTCTTCTTCTTCTTCCCATGTTATCTTTAATTGGGATAAAATCAGTTGAGAATTGAAAATTTTCAATGGGATTAAAAAGATGACTGACTGAGATTTGCTAAGAAAGTAGGGAACGGAAAAGGAAGAGTGATTTGCTAAGAAAGTAGTAGCAGTATTAGGCTGTTAGCATTTGGAAAGGCAGAGAGCACTGTTTGGTCCGTAGATTCCCCCTTTAAATCTCTAAATCTATCGAATAATAAGAATCTGAAACCAAAGGCAGCAACTTCTTTTTTTCTTTTCTATGACTGGAGGAGGAAGAAAAAGGCAGGGCAACAGATAAAAAGACCCTTTTCCCCCACTAATACCCACCAACCCAGCCCCTCTCTCTTCTACTAGTAACATTATTAATTTTTAATAAAAAAAAGGAGAAAGAAAAGAAATACGCCCCCTCCCCCCTCTCTGCCCCGGGGGGGTTTTTTTTTTTTTTGGGGGAACAAACGAAAAGAAAAAAAAGAATCTTGCAGACTGCAGCACTTGGGGGAAGAATTATTTTATTTTTTAAAAAAAGCCACTAAATTTGAGAGGGGAAGAGCAGAGATTATTAGCTGAAAAAACCCATGTAGCGTAGCCGAAGGAGAGGAGCGGAGCGGGCGGGGGAGGCAGTGTAGCCTGCAGGGGCTGAAGAGTACACGAATTTTCGGTAACTTGGAAGTTTATAACCGAGAAGCCCCCAGGGTTGGCTGCCTGGTGTTGGGGAAGCCTCTTTAGGTTCTGGCATCGAGTGGTCGCGATTCGATCCTTATTAACACGTCTTTAGGGGGATGGGGTCACAAGTGCAATGGGATTAGTTGGGCCCGAAATATTATTCCGTTGAATCCCGAATACCCAAAGCATTAGCAAAAAAAAGAAGAAGTTTATAACCGAAAAAAGGGATTGCATAGGATTTGGATAAAATGCGGAGTATTGGATAAATATTTGATTTGGAATTCAAGGTTATAGTATTTTTTCTTCGATACATCACCTCAAAAAAATATTATAATAGTCTTACAAAAAATTATCCCAAATAATTTATTATCTATAATAGGTCTTTAATAATATTTTCATAGTTTAGTTTTGTCCTAATATTTTTTCCTTATCATGTGAGACAAGCGAGATATTTTCCTTTGTCTAAAAAATCTGTAATTACAGGGATAAAATTTAACAAGATCTATGTCCACAAATGTATAATAATTTTCATTAATATATAAGGGGTAAAGTGCAAAACTACTGTATTGGTGCCTCCTTGTGTATTTACCTCCCGGCTTCGGTTTTTTACCAATCAGAGAGGGAAAGGCGTAGTAATACACACATACATACGTGTATTTACCATCATCATCACTCTGTATCATCACATACATTATACGTACGACTTTCATCCAAGAAACACGTAAAGTTGGATTGGGATGTAAAACAAATTAGTATTTCTATTAAATTGTTCTGTCTCCCGGTATTATTTTAGACATTGACTTTTGGGTCGCATTTCCCTGTGAGGAGCTTTGGTGCCGGTGCTTAGGCATTTCCCTGATGATTTGATTTGTTAGTACTTCAGATTGGTAACAGTAAAAATTAGGGTTGGGAGGGGAAGAAGAGATGATGTACTGGTACTAACTTTTTTTTTTGGGGGGGTTGACGAATCATCGTGTTTGATTCTCATTTCTCAACGACGACGACAACATCAACATCAACATCAACGTCAATTCATTACAGTTTGCAAAGCCTTTTTCGACGGAGTTTCAATCTCTAACAAGGTAATTTCTTCCCCCAATTCAAATTGTTGTTGCCAATGCCTTCTGCCCCCGTACCCTTATTTCTTTCTTCCATAATCGCATCCTGTCCAAATGCAAATATTTATGTATTAGAAAAAAATGAAAGAAAGAAACAAATGGAGACAAGGACCCAATCCTTAATTTTATCATATGCTTCAATCTGTTATTACTATTTCTTTCGTCTTTCATTGGTTTAATTATCCTGCGATTACGTGCTTTGCTTTACCTGAATCAAGCCTATTTTCCATTTGCTTTCTAGGGTTAGGTTTAGGGTTAGGGGATCATCATCATCATCATCCTCCACGCGCATGGAAGCGTCCGTTGGCAACAATACGGACGCTGCTTACAGACCTACCGGTGCTTCTGCTCCTAATAACTCTTATTCTAACAATACTAGTAACCACCACAACAGCACAAGTGGCCACCACCACCCGTACCACCCCCCAAGGAGATTTGGGGGAATGCAGCTCTCTGCTTCCAGTATTTTTCGTTCCCCGTTGTCTGCATTGTTGGAATACTCTGGAATTCTCAGAAACCGCCCCTCCTCTTCCTCTGACAACCACCACCACCACTACAACTCCACCTTGTTAAACGCTTCTGGAGTGTCCCGCCCCTATCATGATGATCACCTTCAGTCCCGCCTCCTCCTCGACAATTCCTCCTCTGCAGTTCCTGCATCCCTCAACATTTCCAACGCTACTGGTGCTCCTGGAGGGGAGGTTTCGATTAGGATCATTGGTGCTGGGGAGGACCACCTCGACAGGGTTAGCGCTCCCTTGCCTTCCCCTGCTGCTGCTTCTACTCCTGCACCCCTCAGGGAAGTCAATGCCCAAAATGAGGTCTTCCTTCAACCTATTTCCAGGACGACTTCATCAGTCTCTTTGGAAGGTCAAGGTGATCGAGGAGCGGGTTTAGGGGTTCCCAACAGAATTCCTCATCCCACTGCTACAAATGTTGACACTGAGGCTGGCGATATACCTGGGTCCGATAATAGGGACTCTTCTTATCAGAGATATGATATACAACAGGCTGCTAGGTGGATTGAGCAGGTTCTTCCATTCTCTTTGCTGTTGTTAGTGGTCTTCATTCGGCAACATTTGCAAGGTAAGCCCTTTTCTTCACCTCTTTATCTGATTTTGGTGGCACACTAAGTAATTTTGGCGATAGCAGATTTGACGTTGTTACTCCCAGAGCAAGTGTCCTTTTGCTTGCTTCTTTAGTTATAACCCTGTGGTTCTCTTTGGTGCTTTCGCTTTCTCAAAGTATATCAACCTGTGCCAATTTCTATGGATGTGCCTTTGTTTAAAATTCTGTTGCTAATTCTTCTTAAAGTTCATCATATGCGTGATGATGTGGTAAAGGCTGCTGAGTATGTAACAGAACAGCTCCCCCACCCCCCAAATCTTTTCACCTCACCATATGCATGATGATGTGGTAAGGGCAACTGATTGCAACAGAAACTTCCCCCTCTCTTTTTCTCTTTTTCCGTCTCCATCCATATGAACGTTTTATTCCTTGGGCACCACTTAAATATATTTATTATGTTTTAGGCAAGTCGTGTTTGAAACTTGGAATGCACTAAAAGAAATGCAAAAATGGTCATCCGTGTCTTGAAGGAGGATAGATATCAGGTTTTATGCTTTAAGATTTAACTGTTCAACATTCAACATATTGCCTCTCTTAACCCTCTTAGTTCTAGCTATATGAAATTTTCCTCTTACAGATTCGTATGCTCTCTTTGCTCATTTTTACCTTTTTCTTTTTTCCTTGATTATATGCAGTATGCAAGATATTCCAGGGTCATCTTGGAGTCCGTCTTAGATTGTCTAAACTGCTATGTACATTCAGCTACTTAAGACCACATGAGAACCTTTGTTCAGTTGGGAACGGATCCTATCTGGTTCTAGCTTTTGATAGCCACTGTATATATTATCCAACCAATGGTTGTCTTCATTGGATGCCGTGCAAACATGTAGGACACTATAAGAGTCATTTTACTGCTACAAGTCCTTAGTTGCTGCTTTATCTCCCTGACTTAAAGTGGTGCTTTGGAGCCCTAAGTACCTTATTGTTTGTGTAGTAAATTTTCAAATTGATTCTCTAATGCAAGAACTTGCAGGCTTTTTTGTTACAATTTGGATTGCCGCGGTGATGTTCAAATCAAATGATATTCTACGGAAGCAGACAGCTCTTAAGGTGCTTGAATTAAGGAATTGGTTTGCTGAGCTAGAAGTCTGACTTCTTGCTTCATCATTGTTGTTGTAAAAGTTTCGCTATTGAGCAAAGAAATTGCTTATGCTTGCAGGGAGAGAGAAAGATATCTGTTTTGATTGGCATTTCATTGGTTTTCACACTTCATGTGGTTGGCGTTTATTGGTGGTATTGGAATGATGATCTTCTGTCTCCCTTGGTCATGCTTCCACCCAAGGCTATTCCACCGTTTTGGCATGCTATCTTTATAATAATGGTGAATGGTGCGTGTGAGTCATTAAATCATAGTCATGGCTTTTGTCTTTTGGTTGAAAAAGTGATTTATATTGGGAAAGAGAGGGGTTTGCTAGTGTAATAAAGTTCTTTTTTATAAGAGCAATTAGCATGGAAATCACCAAGTGTTGCATTGCAATAGTAGAGTTTTGCGAATTTCACTCTTTGCCCCTAGGAAATTTAGTGTAGCTTATGGACATCTTCCAAGCACCATAGATTTGTACATCCATTTATGTTTGCACTCTATCTATAAGTCTGTCGCTGTCTTGTGTACACCGTCAGATTGGTACTCACCCACTTACTATATATTTGATAGAAACCACTTAACAATAAATAAATTTATGTTTCCAACACTTTGAATGACTTTTTCAGTTTTATTTTCTACATTTCAGACACTCTGGTCCGTCAGGCTGCTATGATTCTGAAGTGTATTCTTCTGATGTATTACAAGAACAGCAGAGGACGAAGTTACCGAAAGCAGGTAACACTGATTGGAACTTTTAAATTGAAGTGCTTGCTAGCTATTTATCTTTTATGATGCAAGATCACCTTTGAATCTGTCATCAGCATCTGACACGAGGTTTTTGTTCATAGGGTCAAATGCTCACTTTGGTTGAGTATTTGCTGTTGCTTTACCGTGCTTTGCTGCCAGCTCCTGTTTGGTATCGCTTCTTTTTGAACAAAGAATACGGGAGTCTTTTTTCGTCCCTAATGACTGGGTTATATTTGACTTTTAAGCTCACATCTGTTGTTGAGAAGGTAGAGTTTAAATGTGCATTCTCTTGTGTTCCTCTTCTTCCCTTCAGTTTTTTATAATTTTATGATCCATGACTTAAAATTGTTTGAATTCATCTCTGTGTCTGTTATAATATTCATTTAATATGACATTTTTTTCAGGTCCAATGCTTTTTTACAGCTTTGAAAGCTTTGTCATGCAAAGAGATTCATTATGGAGCTTATGCTACTTCTGAACAGGTAACTTCTCTAATTACTGCTTAAATTTACTGTAAGTTTCAGCTCCTCTTTGAGTTCCACAAACGAAATTTACATGCAAAATATTTTTTTCTCAAATGAATAAAAAGATCCAAATATGCAACTCCACTGCAATTCAATTGCATGGTTTTTAGTTGTCTAAGAAGTTTCTGATGCGATTTTCTTCTTGTTATTGGAAATAATATCATTGAATTTATCCTATAGCTGTCAATGTTAAACCAATTAGTTTGACTTGCTGAAACTGGCCCATTAGTAAATGGGTTTCATTATGCAGTAAATTTTAGTCGGGTCTAATTGGGTGATCCAATTAAATCCAAATAATTAGTGGGTGTTAAGTGTTTTCATTTGAATCACCTGTTGGATCCAATTAAAATTAATCCTAGATATAGACTCAATTTTTGGTGGTTGTAAACTGGGTGAATTTATAAACCCATATAATTAGTGGGTGTTAAGTGTGTTAATCTGGATCACCCATTTGATCCAATTAAAATTAATCCTAGATGTAAACTCATATTTTAGTGGGTGAATGTTATATCACCCTCCAATCACTGACTGTTCTAGATATTGCAAGATATATTTACCGTTCTTTTCCTTTTCTTTAATATTTCGTCCTTCTCTCTTTCTTTATCCTTCTCTCTCCCTCCCTCCCAAAAGTTTAGCAAAATCTTCAACTATTCTGTTGATTGATTCATGCATTAATTCCTAAACCATTTTCAAGTTCTTGTAAAAGTGACGTAAATTTATGATCCACCACTTTGGTTACCCTGTGCAATGTTCTTCCCCTTTTTTATTCAGGTAAAAAGATTTATTTACTATGCTATGTTTTTAATTTTTTATTACAATGATATATTGTTTTTCTTGGTAAACAAGATGTGAGAGAAAAAGTAATTGAAATTTTAAGTAGGTCATGAATGGCTAATTAGGTGACCACACCCTTTTAAGGTCATACCCATTTGTGGCTCGCCCATTTTGATGCATTAATGAAATGGGTAATATTGGTTGACCCAATCATACCCATCACCCAATTATGGCCTGCCCAAAGCCGCCTAAGTCACCCATTTGGGCAAGGTCTACTTTGTCATTTCACTTTCTTTCTTACAATACCCCTTTGCTCTTTTTGAGCTGATGGATTTTCTGTCGTTATGGTAGAAAAGAGATGCTGATTTCTGAACTAGTTCTCTCAAGCATGCAGCTCTAGAACTTTGTCTTGTTATAAATTTCTTGCTCAAGTATAACTGTTCAACTCATTCTGTGCTTGTCCAGGTTTTGAATAATGCTGTTCTGAAAAAGCTTAATGTTGTTTTTGAAATTTTCGTAAGGAAGATGTCCTTTGATTTTGTGGAACAGCCATTTCTGGTATCGCTATTTTGGAAGTGATTTAGAAAAGAAAAGGCAATGCAGAAAGGGCTCTAGTTTCTGTTTTAAGTTTTGTATTTTAGTGTATATTGATGATTTACTCTGTTTTCAGTTGCAAATACCATTTTCTATTTTGAGTGAATTGGGTACTTCAGCCTTGATTGTCACGTGTATGCATGTGATACATACATACATATATCTTGGTGTGTGTGTGTGTGTCGAGGCTATTGTCTTGCTAATTGAAGCTCCCTTAGAAGTTTCTTTCCATCTACATCGTTATTTTATTTTTCCTCCCTAATGAATGTGCTTTTGTTACCGTTTTTCTTTGCTTTTGTCTGAGGTAATGAATATTCTCTCACTTTTCGCTTTCAGTTACCTGTAAAAGGAATAATGGCAACTTTTATCTTATTTTATAATTTGGACTATTATGAACTTTTTGGCATTTTTGTACTTCTCTCTTGGCCATTTTTAGTTTGTGAATGGCATTGCCCTATCTTCATAATTGATGTTGATATTTTATGACTCCTGAGGTTGATGCTTAACCCCAAGCCTGCAGGCATGACCTGGGCATAACTTTATTGATATCAACTTTATTGGCACAACTTTATTACCTTTGTCTTCGGTTGGAAATAGATATCCCAAGTTTGACATGGGTGCTCAGGCTCACAAATGTAATGCTATCCAAACTTCCTGTTGAAGATGTCTCACACTTGCTATATGCTTTTCATTGTATGAGGTCTAATCAATCCAAGGATTCTTCATCCAAAAGCTGCTGCTTGGCTTAATTTTGAGCTACCATATAAATTACTTCTTGCTTCTTGTTGTTGTTACTCTGTTCTCTTTCTTGAACACTCTCTTGCCTCCTGTGCCCTTGGGATTTTGTTGCGATGGAGATTTAGTTATACACAATACATGCTTTGGCGTCTTATTATGAGTTGGAGATTTTGGTAGGCTGAAGTGCATCCAAGCATAACGGTTTGAATGCTTTTTCAAGTTCCAATATCATGTGCATTTTTTGGGGGTGCTTGGTTGGTGGTAATGACTGTGCCAGCAGATCTTCAGTTCTTTTAAGGTATATGGTTTATTTTATTTTCTCATGGAATATAAATGTTTACATCTATACGATCCAATGCAGGTCAATGCTGCAGGGGATCTGTGTGCTATTTGCCAGGAAAAGATGCATGCTCCAATCTTGTTACGGTGTAAACACATATTCTGTGAAGACTGTGTGTCAGAATGGTATGTGTGGTTGCCCCTTGTTTTCCTTTTTAACTTTCTCTTACATGGATAATTCAGATTTTCTCCTCATCGCTTTGTCAGTTGGTACCTCTGACTGACAAAAAACGGTTGATGGTTGTCCTGGTCTGCCATTGTCCTGCACTTTTAATATGCTTTTTATCTCTGGAATTAAAGTAAGCATTAGAAGACTATATAGAGTCTGCTTGTTCTTCTGTGTTTGTTGAATAAATTGCAGACAAAATTAAAAGAAATGTTTGATTGTTCTCTATGTTTTTGTTATTAAAATAAAGGCATCTGATGGCAGTGGCAGGATTTTGACACGAGGAAGGATGTTTTTTCTGCTTAGAAAGAATTAAAATCATTACCTACGTCATAGTTCGGCTGCCTCTCATCTATCACCTCCAGTTTTGCCTCTTACTCCAACTTCCCAGTATCGTACCCCAGTATTGCACTTGTTTGTTTTGGAAGTAATACTTGCTCTTTTAAAATGTCATTTTTGTTTGGTTTTGACCATCAACGCCTTCTTGTGATCAAGTTTGAATACTCTGATAAGCCATGAGAATGGGAAGACAAATCTTACTGCAGCAGTCGTGTACAAAGTGCGGGAAAATAGACTGGTTGCAAAATGAGAAATTTAACTTTTGCGCTTATGTTGGAATTAGGTTTATTAATAAGAAAAAGTAAAATAACTTCGCCACCGCCTCTATATGCTTTTGGATGCCTTTGTTTCTTTGCTTTTCTGCTTGTCAACCTCGTAGTGCATGCAGAATTCAGTAATGTGATACACCCCACTAGGCTAAATATAGGTTTTGCTAAAATTATACCGTCATACTTGTAATGCAAAGGTTGTGAATAACTGAGATTTTGTGGTTCCAGGTTTGAGAGGGAAAGGACATGTCCTTTGTGTAGGGCTTTGGTGAAACCTGCTGATCTTAGATCGTTTGGGGATGGATCAACCAGTCTGTTTTTTCAGTTGTTTTAAATTTCATAGAGTTGAAAGAAGGGAGATTTCTGCTCAATAGAAGCCCCATTTCTTAAGCTTCTGTGCACCCCATCGCAATAGAGAGCTGCTGCTGCACCATTGAAGCTTGTTGATTGCTGAGGTGGCAAAATAGAACGGAACAGGCTATATGATGTAACTGTAAAAATGTATGTAATGGATCTTGAAAGCTACTGTAGTTGCTTAAAGTGATTAAGTTATACAAAAAATTTCAGCCCAGTGTTTTGGGGTTTTGTTGTTGTTGTTGTTGTTGTTTGGGGGGTGGTAAGGGGAGTTATATTTGATTGTCCGCACGACGCCCAGTTTAGAATGAAATGCCTTGTTGGATTTGGTAGAACGAAGAATCATCATTGGCTAGTTATTAGTTAACCCTTTGGAGCTGGAAAAAGAGTTAAATTCACGACCTATATCAAATTTCTCAAAATGGTATCCTGCGGAAGGAAATAGGTTAGCGTGAAATGCTCAAGTTCCAAAACCCATGTATTCGGGAAAAGTTTTGTCAGCCAATTCAGTGAATGGCACGTATTAAAATTCGCAAGTTTGGGACAAAATTTGGCTAATGTGCCAATGAATTTCGTAAGCATCGAAATAATTGATCATCTTTTGATTTCAAATTCGTCCAATAGTTTGCTGTCCGAGTTTCTTCTTCTTCTGCTTGAAAAAGCTGTTGCCGTTGTCAGGTTTGATCAAATTTTCACATGAATCAAAGTCAGGTTCGACCTAACTCCATCACGCACTTGATATTTGGCTTCTTCTAGTAGATGCAATGGCTGAGGAGGGAAGCTAGCGTCACTTTTCTGGCATAATTTTTGTCAGATGTGTTCTGTGATTTTGGGGGTGGGTGCTAATTTAGAAAGGAGCCCACCTTATTTGTTTATTTATTTATTTTTGCTTATTCTGTATCACTAGTGAACCTAAGTATTAAAATAATAATAATAATAAAGAAGGAAACTCCATCCTTTCGGAGTGTTCAACAAAATACCGAACGCCACTTGTCATATCTCTGCAGGACTAGTAGTTGGTTCTCAAGAGTAAGGAGAATAATAAAGAAAAAGCAAGTGATAAGGGTTCACGGAGAAAATACAGCTTCAAAAGCAAATTTCTATTTTCTACCAAGATTTCGAAACCCAAACAACTGCATGTGTGAGGAGTTCGAACCATGCCAACGCCCAAAACTGTACGTAGTCCCAAAAGAAATTCAGCTCTAGATAGATGCCGCACAGTACAAGCTCAGTATAAGCAAAACTAGCTGCAACAATAATTGAATGGCCTTCCTCTACTTGTATGACAACAGATCCAAAAACTCACGTGTCAACAATATAAAGATGAACAACGAGTTCTATTATCAACAAGAAGAAGGAAATTTCAAATGCAGAATAATCCATTAATCTAAACCTTTTTCTACTTTTCTTTCTCTCTAAACCAAAAACTTCAAAAGGAATTAAGGTTGCAAAACCTTAGGGAAAAGAATGAATCAGGCCCCTCGATGTCTAATTGGACCTTCTGTTGTGGAGATTGGACCAGTGCAAATTGTTGGAGTGTCATGCCGAGAAACACCTGTCGTAGCTTTCGGCAAGAGGGGGATTTCCAGTATTTGCTGAGTAACCTGAATGCTTCTTGATGGAGAACTGCCAGTAGGTGACGATGGAGACGTAGGCGAGGGTGGTGAAGCAGAAAGCATTCTGGAGACTGCAGGTATTGGGTAAACTTCTGTAACCTCTTCAATTCCCTCATCCAAATAGACAACATCCTGCATGGTCAGTTGGTGATATTCAACTATCTCCCTTAAGAAGCGATTCTCCCGAGCATATACAGAATTTTCATGCGCCAATCGGGCCTTCTCCGCCAAAAGTGTCTCGAGTTGAAGGCGTATCTAAAGATTGAAAGTTGCTAAAATAATCAGGTGCTCATCATAACAATCATCTAGGAACCAAATTACCATGTCCATGCAACTTGTAGGGCTTACCCTTTTTTTTCCTCTTCTGACTTTTAGATGGGAGGATTTTTTTTTTTTTTGGGGGGGGGGGGGGGGGGGTGTGGGTGTGGGGAGGAGTGGCGTGTTTGAGGAAGAACCTGGGAAGGTAAATGAGGGTGGTGAGATTTTCATTCCCATTCTAAGATCCTTTTTCAAGACTTTAGGGTTTTCGCAGCACCCACAATGCATGTACATAAATGTCTCACTGAATAACTAGCATGCAAATGACATGCATCCTATCATCTTCAATTCAACCACGTTATTTGTTGATATCCTTGAAGAATGGAAGAAGAATACGACAGTACCATGTCATCGTCAGCAGGATTGTCTCCCTTGTCCCTGGCCTCTCGAAGGAGTTTATTTTCTTCTTCCAACTGAGAACATCGTTGTTTTGCAAAAGCCAGATCTGCTTTGACAGTTTTCAGCTCTCGAAGGAGTAGTTTGGCTTTTGCAGCTGTTGCCATTGCTACCTGTGACACAATGACAAAGACGCATTTCTTTTTGGTTAGAAGTGCTTTTGACTGGCAAGGAGATGTGAGGAAAGAATTTAAAACAAATTCAACTTAATCAACCTAGCAGTGTGAAAAAAAATGTCAATCCTAATAATTTTTTTCAGAGATAATTATTGTTTTATGCATGAGAAGGTGTCTTGCTAGTTTACTGGTGGATAATTAACAAATGAACCAGAGAAACTGAGAGACCATAAAGATGCACATCCATTCAAACATTCAAGGCATCCCACTTGTGATTTTCATTATCACCATCACCAGTTTAAAGAGGTAGAGGTAGTATTATTCATTCATGTAAGATAGCTTATCTAGATAAAAGCTAGTACAGTCAAGTTTCATCTGCACATTGATTAATTTGAGGATTATAATTAAAATTCAAGAGCTTTTCCAAAGAAATTTGAATTTCAACGCCCACTGAGGTCAAAGCATTAAGTATCTTCTTAGACAGGAACTAGAAATACACCACTACATAGTTGCCACCTTACGTCGCGGGATGCCTTGAGCTGATCCTCTTGGCTGGTTTGCATATGTGGCTGTGCTGATTGCTGCACTGCACTGTGTACATCAGGTACCTGATTCCCTTCATCAAAGTTGGTTCCTTTTCTTCTGATCTGCAGTTTGCGAGTTTCTTGAATTATGTCCGCAGTCTTACTTTCAACAATAGTACGTCCTTCCTGAAATAAGAATGAACATTTACAAAGAAAGCACAATAACATCCCTTGCAGATGTTAAACAGGCAAGTTATTTGATGTAGGGTATCTCTATTAAATTACCGCTCTCTTCTTCTTTTGGGTGAAACATCGGCTATGGTTTGTTTCTCTGATATGATACTAACTCCTTTTCACTAAATACGCTCCACCTCTCTCTCTCTCTCTCTCACACCCACACACACACACACACCCTCCCCTTTGAGAAAGGGGAAAAAATTTTAAAGAGTCCTTAGAGGACATTAAGAAAAAAGAATGCAAAAAGTGAAATAATGGCATGTAAAGATGCATGCAAGCCCATTGGTATCACTAAAGAGGTTTCCAAAACCAATATCAAAGAATCTGTTTGGCGTGATGCTGAAAAGGTTATATCCAATGCTACAGAATTGAAAAAAGAAAGGAAAAGCAATGAGGAAAAAACAACATAAACAAACAAAAAAGGGAGAAAATCCAGTTACATAAGAATAACCTATACAGTAAACGTCTATGCAAATGATTAGCAAAGAGAGAATGCAGCAACCATCCATGCAAATGACCAGCAAAGAGTATGTGATTTACCTCGAATGCACTTCCAATTGTATCACCAATGTGATTGAGAGAAGTTGTAAGTGCATCAAGGCCCTTGCGAAATGTAGGATTGTCTGCTTTTCTGTAGCTCTCAGCAGTTTGGTATGGCTGATAAAACAGAAATAAAATTAAAATGAAGCTTAAAGGCAGCAGCTTATTATTAGCATTTTTGGGAGAAAAAGAAGGATGGTGGGGGTTTTTAATAAAATAAAGAGAGGATTAACCTGGGAATGTGTTGAGGAAGGGAGGAATTCCTTGGGGTTGGTCCTAGTGGTAGCAGGGAAGGAAGGATGGGAGATGTCATCATCATCCAGGATTGCTTTGGCTTTCCTAGCTAGAACACCCCAAAAACCACCAGGTTCATTTGAACTTTTCATTGAAGTGTAATCATAGGTAGGAGAACCCTATGTTTTGGAGCAAGCACATGCCAAGAAATTATAGGGAGTATTAGTACTAAATTAAATAAATAACTGGTTTTCCCTTTCCTTTTTTTTTTTTTTTGTGTGTTGTTTTGGGCGGGGGGTATTTAGTTTTTAATCATGGCGGCTAATAAGGAAAGAGGAAATATGGGTAGATGATGAGACTGGAGATAAAAGACAGTATTAGACTACAGAACCACTGGAGATAAAATTAGTTGGATGACGAGAATACGAATTAGTAATACTAGCGTTAATGACCAGTATGGTACCTAAACATATACATGAAAAAAATAATGGAGAAACGCTAAGATTTGTAAGGATTGATGAATTTATGAATTCAAGGAGACGACAGCCCCATTCCACATATACAGACGACATCATAGTACAGAAGATGGAATTGGCACGAAACAAAAGAAAAAAGGAAACGGGAAAATGAATATTAAATAAATAAGAAGATAGATAGACCTTAGATGGATTGTTGAAGGAAGAAGGAAAGGCGGAATTGGCGGCATAAGCGGAAGATAGAGAAGAGTCGCGATGGGCGGCGGAGGCTCTGATGGCCTGAGCTGCCAGCGAGGAGGAGGCTGTGGCGTGGTATCCTCCTCCTCCTCCCCCTGTTGCTGCTGTTCCAGGTGCAGGGGGTGGTGGTGCAGGAGAACTAATAATGTCTTCCTGGAAAGTGGGTGAGCGGGCGATCCCTTGTCTTCTTCTGTACGCCATTCCGTTTCTTTGATTCTGTAAGCTTTTTTCTGTGGGTTTGGTTGATGGATTTGGATGTAAAGTAGATTAATACTCCTACATTTGGGATTAATTAGATTTGATTAGAAAAATAACCCATCGAAAAAAAGAAAAAGAAAAAGAATCGGCATTACAACTAGTGCAGTGTTTTTCCTTTATTAATACCAATATCGAGATAGATCACCGATCACCGAGGCCTCACTGCATCGCCACCACCGCTTGACCACCATTCACAGGTGCTATAGATAATAAAGTTAGATTCGGTTTCTTCCCCCCCGCCGCCCCTCCCCCTCTCCCAAATCAGCGCAAAAGGAAACAGAAGAGACCCAAAGAAACACAGAAAAATGAGGAGTCGTCAGAAAGACGGACTAGAGAGAGAAGAAGAAGAAGAAGAAGAAGAAGAAGAGAGAGATTGGAAATGTATTTGGATGATGCATCTACTGTGTTCGTGTTGGGCATGGATATGGTTCGTTATAGTTAGTTACTTGTATGGATTTTGCTTTGTCCTGCTACGGCGCGCGTATTTAACCAATAATGCAGGTTTGTTTGGATAGTGTATTATTTGAAATATTATTTGAAATAATTACTGTAGCACTTTTTGTGATGTGATGTATGTGAGATAAAAAGGTGATTGAGAATATAAAAAGGTAGGTTGGAAAATGTGTTTGTGATGCAAGCAAAATATTATTTGAAATAATGGAGGTATCCAAACACTCCGATGCAAGCAAAATATTTTTCCCTTTTATTCACTCACTGTCAGCGTTTATGCAAAACTCCATAATTAAATTTGAAATTTACTCTTTATTAAATTAATTCATTCTTTGGCAACCAACAAATAATAGTCAGCTGAACAATGAGTAAATGACCACAAAAGCCATTAAACTACTCCCTCCGTTCCACTTTGATAATTTTATTTTTTTTTTTCACACAATTTAAGAAAAAGTAGTTAACTTTGTTGGAAAAGTAAATTTAAATTGCTATTTTTCTAAAATACTCTCACATTAAATATGATATAACTTTATGGGAACTTGAATTGATGGTAAAAAAAGAATCAATTCTCATTAAATGAGGTAGGTTTATAGTAACAACTACTTACATTGAATAAGGGTATTTTAGAAAAATTAAAATACAATTACATTTTTCAATTGAAAAGTGGACTATAATTTGAGACAGATGAAAAAGGAATACAGGACTATCAAAGTGGGAAGGGAGTATTTAAAATTGCACTGATTGCATGCTTTGTACAAAAGTGGTCGGAAATGATTAACACAAACTTTTTGTCGCAAATTGTACCTCCCCGTCACTTCCTTCTACACCACCTCTCAGCCACTGTGTCTCCACTACCCCTTATCCACTTTTCCTCATCCCTGCCACCCTGCTGCACATCACCCCTATTTCCGACACATCTTCCTCCATCTCCTTCCTCTTTCCCCCCTTCGTCATATCCTCTCCTCCCCTCCATGACCAAGATCTAGTCACAGAGGAAGTAGGAGTGCGAATTCTTCCAGACGGGCCTTTTGAGTTGCTGGGAGCTGTTGAAGAAGGCTTGTCTCTTCTTGTAATTAATTGTACTTGGTTTTTTCGGTCGAGTGTTTTTCTCAACATTCTTTTCTGCTTTCTTAATTTTTCTTCGTTTAAAGATTTTTTCTTTTGTTAGTGAAATATTAGCAATTAAGAGTTTCTTTGTGTTGATGTCTTATCACCTTCCATCTTCATCGAAGCTCCAGTTTAGACATTCTTCCTCTCATGCGGCCTTTTTGCAATAGGCATCAGTAGACTAGTCGTAGCATTAGAACCTACTACTAGTATGTGTATGTCCATTCCATTCTTGGGACTCCATTGACAATCCAAAACCCAATGCCACGAAAAGTTAATTTAATAGCAACAAATAGTTCCGGTACTTATGAATGGCAAATGGGGTGAGTACCTGCAGGTGCAGGTAAGGGGTGCGGCTGGGCCTGGGTGGGGGAAATTTTTCTGGGGCGGATATACTTATCCGTTAAAAAAAAGTATATATAATGTTTAATTTAATTAATTATAAATTTATAATAATGAGGAGTGTTTGGATAACAGGTTTTTTCAAATAATATTTCGCTTACATTATTAACACATTTCTCAATCTACCTTTTTATATTCTCAACTACCTTTTTATCTCACATATATCACATTACAAAAAGTGTTACAGTAATTATTTCAAATAATACTCTATTCAATTATTATTTATAAGTACTATATATAATGTATATTAGTATATATAATATAATTAATATTAACAATTATATTAATAATTATATGTGTTTACTAATAAAAATTATTAATTAGTTATGTTAAATTTATTAATATATTTATACTAAAATTTCTAATTATATTTAACACATTAACACTTTTTTTTAAATAAAATAATAACTTGGTGATTGTATTTGTTTCAAAAGTAAAATTTTACTATTTTAGTTGTATTTATCTCATCACGCGCAGTTGTATTCAAATAGTTTTTATTTGATTATTTTTATAGATTTCAATTATGAAATTATAGTAGATAATAGCCCCATTTGGCAAGTGAATTTTTTAGATGTTTGTCTAAAACTTTACTGTAGTTTAATGTAGAAGTTTTTAAAAAAAATTTTAAAATGTGTAAATTTTTGAATATTTTGAAGTGTATAGTTTAAAAACTTTGAGAAGTTTTTTGAGGTTACTATAGCTAAAATTTTTTTAAAACTTGTAACAGACAAACTTGGCAAAAAACTCAAGTGCCAAACACGATGATTTTGTAATGTGTTGATATTCAAGTACTTAATTTTTTGTTAAAATTTAGGGACTGTTTGGAACCTCAAGTTTTTACCAAGTTTGTATAATACTAGTTTTTTAACAACTTTTACTACAGGAATCCCAAAAAACTTATCAAAGTTTTTAACCTACACACTTCAAAAATACACAAAAAACATTCCCTTCAACTTTTCTTCTTTTTCCTCCCCCACCCAACCCACCACGTACTCCGTCACCGGCGACCACCACCACCACCACTTCCGGCGCCAATCACTATTCCGGCAGCCAGTTCCGGCCAAACTCTTTTTTTTTCCTCTCCCTCACCCCTCTCCCCTTTGACCGATCTGTTGGTGCTCTTTTTCTTTTTTTCTTTTTTTTTCTTTCTCCCTTCCCCCTCCCCTCTTCGCCTCTGCCTCCCCTCCCGCTAGCAGCGATCTGGTCGCCGACCAGATCGCAAAGTGGGGGAGGGAGGGGATCTGGTCGCGCGACCAGATCGCAAGAAGGGGGGAGGGTGGCGGGGGAAGGAAGGGGAAGGGGAGAGGGGAGGAGAGGGGGAGAGGAGAGGGAGAAGAGGGATGGCGGGGGAGGTAGAGGGAGGGGTGGCGGGGAAGGCAGAGGGGAAGAGAAAAAAAGCAAAAAAAAAAAAATTTTACTGTAAGTTGCGGCCATGGAAGTCTCGGGAGAGGGAACAAGGGAGGGAAGGGAAAGGGAGAAGAAGCGGGAAGGGAGAAAAGAAAAGAAAAAAGAAAGAAAGAAAATGAAAAGGAAAAAAAAATTCATTTTACAAAAGTTTTTTTACAACTTCTACAGTGATTTACAGTAAAATTTTATACAAACACCCAAAAAACTCACCTTCCAAACGAATCCTTAGTTACAACGCAATTATAGGATAATTTTTCATTTAACCCCGCGGGCGAAACCCCGGGGAGGGGGGGGGGCCAAGGAGAGGAGGGGAGGGGTGCAGAGGCGGCAGGTACTAGTGGGCAGCGGGGCGGGGGACGTTGCCATTCCTACCCGTACCAGTCCCAATTGCTAGTTTGCTGGAGTCTCCTGCTTCTTTGGTTTCTACTTGCCTCTGCATGAGGAATTCCTGTCCCTCTCGCCCCTTCCACCCACCCCGTCTAAACCAGTTCAAGTCCCAAGAAGACAAAAAAGGAGGAGGAAGGGGTGAAGGAAAGCAGAGAGGAAGTGGAAGGTTGATGGGGATAGGGGTGGGCGATGGGAGGGTAGTGATAGTGGACCAGGTGAAGGAGGGGATCGTGACCGGTGAGAAAGAAAAAATAGGTGATGGTGCTGGCGTTTTTCAACTCCAATTCTGCTCAACTTGAGAGCCGGCTCCGTGTCCATAGCATCCACTCCCCCAAGGCCATGATGAAAATGATGACTCAGTGTTTGTATTGCTGCTACTGGTGGTGGTGTCGTTGTTATTAGTAGGTAGGGTAACGGCATGGACGGGCTTAGAGGCATAACTATTAGTAGTGATTCTTGGTTCCAATGATGATAGCGGACGACTACCACTAGTAGATTTTAATGCTAGCAAGGCCGTATTAGCTGTAGCAGTAGCATTATAAAGCCTAGTTCTTTTCTGGCCTTGGACGTGGAAATATGAAGCTGAAGCCCTCTTGTGACGGGTCTCGGCATTATCCCTGTCCCAATTTGGGCTTTTTATCAACTGTAGCTCATCATCATCATCATGCCTCTGCCCGCCTTGCTTGTTCCTTTCCGCTGCCTCGGGAAGCTTCATTTGATTGAGCTGAGCCTTCAAAAAGCACATATTGAACGTGAATGGTTGATCAGACAAGGAGGCAGGGGGTCCCTCCATCGTAGTAGTATTCTTCTTCTTCTTGCTCGAATCCAGGGGTTGCAATACCTTCATTGACGTAGCCAAACCACCCGTGGCCTCGTGGCATCTTCCCCACGTAATATTCACATGGTTTGAAGATGATTTGCTTTGTGATTGTGAGCCCCAGTCTTCTGCTGCAGCTCTGCAGCTTTTCCTGTTTCTCGACTTCAATTCAGAAGTTACATTTCCATGAGAATGCTCCAAAGCTAAGACAACCGGCAGGTGTACACTTTCATCCAACTTGCCTCCTCCTGCCGTATCAGCACTAGTAGTCACCATACCAGCCTTGCCACTTTTGTTCTTGTTGCTGACTATCCATGAATTATTCAAATTCCCTGCACCGATGCCACCAACACTAACATCACAAGAGCATGAACCCAACCAAGACTCGGTAGTACTGCTTTTGCCATCTCGTGTGACTTTCCCTCTGCCACTTGCACTAACCACATTTGCTTCCCCAGTATTGCCTGCAGTTTCTGCACCATTATCAGATATAGAAGCATCCTCAGTACAACTCTTTCTTCTCTTACCAACGTTCTCTTCTCCTCCCTCACCACTACCACGATCAATTATTATGTCAGCCGTCGTCTCAAGTGCAGAGCAGCAGCATCCATGAAGTAAGCCTGAGAATCTGTGAGATGCACTGGTGCAGACAGAATTCCAATGGTGGGGTTCTCTTAGGCCGAAGCCACATGCAGCAGGTGTTTGACGTTGATCTGTAGCCTGAATCCCCCAACCTGTTGAACCCACTGTTTGACAAGTAGAACTACTTTCATGCAGTCCTCGTGTCTTCTGGGCGGCGAACATATGTGCAATTGGTCCCAGATCTTTCACAAACAACAACAAACTCTCTCTGTAATTAGTACCCTGGTGACTTGTCTGCCAAAAACAAAGATAAAATAAGATTATCAGCAGTATCAACGGTTAACAAATTGCCCAAACACGAAGCATGATCCTCAAGTGCTGTTCAGCTTAATAAAATCTCTCTGCATCTCACTTGTTAGCGATAAAGGCACAAAAAGTTGGATACAGCCACTCGATCATTACCCTAATGTATGAAAAATCACCAATTTTGGACAACAGTGCGCACATCAGGTGTATACATTACAAACAGACAGATAACATACAAGAACAAGTGGCTTGGCGGGGAAGCAATTTGAGCCAAATATATTTTTGTCACTCTGACTCTGAGGTATATACATGGAACGGCGATCTGTTGCAACATAATTTGACCTTCGACCAACTGTTGCTCCTGCAAGGAAAGAATCAGGGGCAATTAATCAGCAAATGTCACTGTAAAGCTTAAATTTTGGGCAATTGGATCCAGTTACATTCCAAATAAGAACGGGGACCTATCTCTGTGAGATAATAACTTGCTCTTGCTGTTGGATCAAATAGGCTACCCTGAAAAATGATTTATGTGCAATGCAAAGATGATTCCCTATAACACAGGGCCAAAACCCGATAGTCCAGACTTTCTCATATATAAATTATCCCTCAATTTGGTATGACAATGCCAAAAAAGACGCAACAGTGGTAATCCAGTCTGATGTTTATCATTGTTGGTTGACTTCACTCAGCCAGAATTAATTTAGAAAGCAATTCAAAATCCTTCTTAGGAGTTACTAAAGCACTAAGCTTTCATGATAGGTTGGAGAAAATGGAAAAATAACGTCGAACTTGCATCGTCTTTAGCAAGATAAATTGGCTCACCAGAAAAGAGACCACAGCTGTTTTTGTTGGTATGGAAAGCCGTGCTACTAGCTACCAAGGGTTTTCTCCTACTGGCTTTCCCAACTACGGATGTATCAAGCGAACTCAGTGTGCCCTTTGAATAAAAATTAGCTGCTACGCTACTGGCCTTGACATGTTTGGTAAGTCTATCACTGTTGGCTTCATTGTGTGCTCTCCTTGTAGATCTTCGTCTTGTCCCCGAAAATTCCACTTCAAAGTTTTCAGGATCAGTCCCCAAAACATGAAAAACCCTCACAGCCAATTCATGTATAGCACGAGCCTGTATGTGATTAAAGCTCACTGTTAGTGACCTTCAGGGGTAGGCCAGAAGGTTTTCAAAATGGAGATGCTGTGTTAAGTTTATGCCAGGAATCAACTGAATACCTGTTTGAAATAAATAGTAGCCGATGAATTAAAATGCATTGCGTTTCTTGTTATAAGAAATACGTCGTGCTGCATGTAATATGCACATGGAGATATCAAAGATTAGCAGTCAGGCAATGCTGCAAATGTTTCATACGTAATGCAAACAAAATTGAAGTTTGACTTCGTCTGCAAAGAAAGGCAATTTACAATTATGAAGTGATGTGCTCTGCGGGTTTCGGCGTTCTCTGTCCGAGGGTTCGTTCTCCATATGGTGATGTGAAATAGTGGTGCAGAAACTCTCAGAAGCAGTGCCAATTAATTGTATAGAACTTAGAGATGTTGGAAGTTTCAAATTGGGAAGTAATTAGATCCTTCTTCAACTTGGGAAGTCATTAGATCCTTCGCTGTTGATCTAGCCACGAGGCGGGTGACCAAGTGGAGCATTTTGGAGTCTTAAGTTGTGTGTGCAGTGATTAGAGAGTTTCTTAGTCCTTTTAACATTCGGCTATCTAATCTGGAGTTGGATCCAGAGCAGTATGGACTCCTTTGGCTATCTAGAATTGTTCGCTGTTGTATATATCGATCATGAAACCCTTGTAAAATGAAACTAGAAAAGCTTCTTCAGTCAATATTTAAGTACCAAACCTAGAATTAGATTGTGCTGTAGGAGTTTTATTCTGATGAATAGACGTATTACAAATGTTAGATCTTGATCCCTATTCCCACCAATTAAGGCACCAGCTCTGCCTAGCTACAAATTAACCCCACTCCTCGGTCACTAAAAAGGATCCAGTACGAATGAGTACTGCGTTTTAGAGACTCACCACTGGCTGGAGAGTAACGAATAGAAGCGGCATTGTCCATGATTTGGTTCTGACCTTTACATATGGAAACGGTAAGCAATCATAGTGAATTTGGGGAAGATGCAAACCTGGAATTGCTCAAGACTGTCGTACATTCCTTCGTGAAGTTTAGCCCTCATGGTACCGAAATCCATGGGCTCTTTGATAATTCGATAGTAATCCTCAACCTATCAAATGCAAAGAACCTTGTAACTTTTTTTTTTTTTTTCAAATTTTAGGTTCGCTGGTTGAAGAAAATGAATATGGAGTAATAGATGAAGAAAATGAGCACAAACCTCATTTGGGTCAACTGGTTCAGCAAATATTTCATAGGTGTCTCTCCTGAACAACAGGGTGAAAGAGCAATTCGTTAAGAATTTGGCATCCCGGGGAAGAAAATTGGCAAGCGTACACGCTGCTGTTCTAAGTGTGTGAGAAAATAGGTACGAGGGGCGAAGAAAGATTGTAGGCACGTTTTGGAGAGAGGAGAGCAGTGAGTGAGTGAAGTCACCTTTGTAGGATGTCAATGACCCGCTGGAGCATATGTTTTTGTGGCATAATTGATGGTTTGCCTGGCAACCATTGAGTGAGAATAATATTCAAGATATGAGCATTTGGTTGGGTCAGTCACTCACATATTAATTAGTTTTTTAAAAAGGAGGAAGAGGAGGAGGGAGCAATACCCACCGCTTGAATCATCTCGCTGAGGAGGAGGAGGAGGAGGAGGGCTGTGACCAGCCTGCACACAGTTCTTTATGTATTTATTTTATTCATTGTAACTCTTAACGATCTGATTATAGTATATATAACAGGGATTTTCCTTTTTCTTTTTTTTTTTCAAAGGGAAAAAAAAAAGTGCAAGAAGAGGAAGCATTTTATATATACAGAGTCAGTCAGTCGGGATATGAATATTGACGGGGAACAGAGATTGAAGTTGAATAGTAGTTACTACTTGTATACAACCAACATATGTATGTATAGTATAATTATAATTATATACAGGGATTATCCCTAGGGAAGGGAAGGGAAGGGAGGGAGAAAGTAAAGGGAGGACGTCGTGATTTGATTTAGACCTGCAGGTTGGGGAGTGGTGATTGATCAGAATGGATGGGGAGAGAGAGTGGCGGTGGTGCGGGGTCTCGAGAATCATCATCATGAGCACAGGAGGCCGCAAGGACGCTCTTCCTCGTCGTCTTCTTCCTGGAAGCAGTACTACTAGGATAATCTCCGCCGCGTTGCCGCATGGATGATGTTGACGGAGATTGGATTGGGTTTTATTTTTACGCGCTTGCTTCTGCAATAGAACATGCATGCAGTACCGATTAGCAGTAGTAGGATTGAATCTGAAGGAATGAAGAGGTACGTACGGTGCTACTGACTCCGCGCGCATAGATTATTTGTTGATGATACTCATGACTCCATATATATATATATATATATATATATATATGACTAATTCCTTTTTCCCGTCTCAATATAATCTCTCACCTTCATCCGCAAAAGAATACGAATACTCCTCCTAGTCCTCTCGATCCATTTTCCTTACAGCTAGTAGTATTCCAGAAGAAACCGCTGACAATTAATTACTCATTTGATTCTTATTTAGTTTGTCCGTTGGTTAGATGAATACAATAATATTAAAGCTGTCGAAGCGGGTGATATTATTATTATTATTATTCTTTGGAGATGATCAGTAGAGCTGTCCACAGCAAATTCATCTATTGAATTGAATGGGGTATGGAATATGTACAGATGATGCACGTGATATGCATTTTTTTTTTTTTTTTTGGAAAAGGAAAAAAATTTTAAGATTTGATTGCCCTGGCTCCCGAATCATTCAAGTGATTAGGGAAAGATAATAATAACAAGAAATATACACTAGTGTGTTTGGATAGTAGATTATTTGGAATAGTTTTTTGAAAAAAATACCGTAATATTTTTTTTTATATGATTTATATGAGATAAAAAGATAGTTTAAAAAATATATTGACGATGTAAGGTAATAAAATTTATTTATCTTTTAAATGCATGAATTAAAATTGATGAATGTATGCAATCCCTTCTCTTCTATGGGTTTCCAAGGTCTCAAAACTCTTCATACCTATTGTTTGGTTGGTACCTATCGGAACGTATGAATCTGTCACTTTGGAAGACCCAAATTTTAGCAATACCAGATAAATTGGGCACTTTTATTCCATTTCGGGATCTTAAAAGCAGGGAAAAAAATATACTACGCGAAAACCAATAAAGAGACCCAGCACCAAAATAGATGCGAGATCAATTATACAAGGAATTAAAGTTTGGCCATACCAAAATTGTTGATTTGATTGCCTAAGAGATTGACAATGGTAGAGAAACCGTCGTTGAAGTTTGTTGTTGGTTAAGATAATTGAATGAAGAAGATGGGATTTAAGAGAAAAGAAACAATAAATTGATAAGTTATTTGATTCCATTGTATCATTTTTCAGAATGAGGAATTTTGATAAAAACCCATTGCCATTGGAGAGAGAGTCCAAGGGGACTACTGGGTGCTGCTGCCGGCAGTGCAAATATCTCCGTCCTCATTCCGACTTCCTCCATAGAAATACTACTAAATACTCTATTTTGATTCCCTCTTAGTATAAAGAAAGAAAGAAGATGATAGATGAGATTAGTCTACTTGCATGGTTCACCTCAATCTCAAATGATGGTATCAGTTCTGGCAACTCTGGAGTGTCATATACTTTCATCAATTGATGTTGGATACGGGGCAGGGACGGTCATCAGGTGGACCGTCCCTGAACTGTTCATGACCAAGATTTGACCCCAAAAATTTATATGATCCAGATCACTTCTTGTACCTCATTTTTAACATGTTTAGGACCCACAAAAATTTGTTGATGTGATTCTTGAAACGCCAAAACGAATCAAGAACGTGAAGCACAAGTCCGGATCTACGTTAGGAACCACGTTTGGTGATGGAGTTCGTAATCTATCTTGAACCGCACAAGAAAGACTAGAACGGTTAGGACAACGCCACAATCAAGGGGACTACTTGATTGATAAGTTGACGAATCACCTTAAGGCAACTCTAAGATGTTCAATAGTGGCTTCACAAGCCAAGGAGAACTCTTTCATTCATGAAAGAAATCTAGAAAATTTTCTCAACTTTTATTTTTTTCCCTAAAACGTGAAAGTAAAGGCTTTTTATAGCCTTTTACAAGACCAAAACTCATAATCCAACTAGGAAGTAAGAGACTTAACCCTAACTCCAATTAACTCTATGAATTAACTCCAATTGGCTACTAACTATGGTCAACATGACCTTGAGCCATTTTATTAACTAATTGACTAAGACGACCAAACTCAAATTTTGGAATTAACAACCAAATGACATAAAACAATGGAAATAAGCCACAACAGCCCATAAAGGGGACCATTCGGCCAAGACACAATGAAGACACCATGAAATGACTCTAGCTCAATGCAAACGGATTTAATAAATGTTATAATCAGCTAGTCTCGTATCATTTGTTCTAAAGTTACACGTTGTGTAAACAAAGTTACGCCGTGTGAAAACAAAGTTACGCACTGTGCAAAATATACATAATTCCATTGATGTTCCTCCGAAGACCTGGCTTTTAGTGTTCGTACGATCTACTTTTGTTGTTGGCCTTATCACTTCTTCTTTTTTTTTTTGGCCAACCCAAAATGGATGATAGCTTATAGAGCATTTTACGGGAGTTGTCCCTGTCCTCCGTGTTTTGCTCAAATGAATGACGACTTACCTTCTAGTCATTCTGACCATCCTGTTCCTTATGCTCTGTGTCATGTGACAATGACGTTGGTGATTTGAAAGCTAGTAGTATTTGCGGTGATTGCAAGTTTTTGTTTTGGGAGAATCATAGGACGCCCATCCAAGATCATTTCAGAATAAGAGCACCTGGGTTGCTAAAAAGAAGGTATAGAAGTTCTGAACCGATTGAGAGTCTTTTTCGAGCAGTTTTCCCAAGCAATTAATCAGGCTATTGGTTTAGAACACGACAATATATCCATAGATGATGAAACTGCTACCACGTCTGTTCGACTTAGAAGTTCGCGAATAGTTCCAAAAGGTGGAGATAAGTACTTTTCTGATACTAAAAGTGATGGTTTCGAGTCTCTGTTTGGAGAGAGCGAATCAAATGAAAGTTTCAGTGGCTCCAGGTTTTTCCCCAGTGAAAGTGATACGGTTTCTTTTGGAGGCGAATCTGGTGTTTCTGCGGATGAACATACTTTCTTGGAAAATGAAATTTATCACTATCCAGATCGAGTAAGTAACCAAGATGCTGATACTGATATTGATCCTATGCATCATGCTGGTCTCTACTATTGGAACTTAGATTATGCTGAAGACGAATATATTAACTCAGGTGAGACAAATGTAACATGATTGTTTCTGTGGTGTTTGGAGTTTAGCCACGTAGACCAATTAGCCTGTACTATGGCCGGTGGTGTTCAACAAGCCCTTTTGCCACAGTTCGAGGGCATAATTCTTTTGAGAATTCAGGAAAGGACAAGGGGACGCTACACCCATATCTTCACTAATTTGGAGGAACCTGTATGTAGGACAGAGTTATCTTGGGAATCCTCGAGACTATCTGCCTAGCAGAGGATTCAAAGAACTGCTCGAGCATCTTGCAGAAAGTGAGAGTTCTAGAAGTGGAGTGAAGAGGTGATTTTTGGGCAGATGAGTTGCCTCGGATATCTGGAGTACACCCTTGCTTGAAGAGATAATGACACCAGGATCACCTGCTCAGATGGTCAGAGGTGGGGGCTAAGTCCCCCGATTTTCCTCCGAAGAATAAGTTAGTTCGGGGTGAGATATTAGGAAATTGTGTGGGGAGAGTAGGATTCTGTTACTAGAGATTCGTCCCCTCTTCCAGTGGGAGGTCCTAGTATTTATAGGGGACAATTTGGAGGGAAGGACCGTGGATCCAACTCTATAGAAATCTGATTAAGACAGCATATTACTCTGATTTTGACCAGCGCGTCAGGACCAATGTGTCAAGAGTCACACCCATCACTTCTTCAATTGTCAGACCTTTGGGTGGAACCTCGGCGACGTGAGTCATGGCTCGGCCGAGGTGACCACAGAAGTCGAACTTCATCCCGGTCGCCTATGGGCACAAGGTGTCCGACGTAATGACGCGGGGGTTTAACATGCCGGACCAAGGTAAGGCCCCGGAACTCCCAAGCCGAATTGGCCATCCTTACTAAGCCCCCGAAGTTTCGGGAAGAGGGAATTTGCTCGCCACTTCCCGAGGCTTTCAAGTGGTTCCGTAGTGTGAACCATAGCAATGACACGTCATGTACGCGTAAATGTGACTGGAAGGAAGAGGATGTGATGGTCAGCAGCTTTAATGACAGTTTCATAGATATACGCGAAATCACCGGTCAGGTGAACACCCTTTTCATTAATGAGGAGAGAGAGTGCTCCCTCGAAAATATCAAGAGTATTGTCCCTTCAGTTTCTTAACGCTTGCCTATAAATAAAGGGGTTCCTTTCACCCTTTCACCTTTTATCACAAAAGTTTTTAATCACCTCAGAGCAAATCTTCTCTGAATTTTCACCTCGGCAACCACCGAAATCCCGTTCCTTCAAGAGTAAGTTTATCACTTCGTCTCCTTTACTTATGGCTAGAACAACTCGCACAAACAAGAAGACGGTGAGGCCACACTACACCGAAACAGAGAGGGCCGATCCCTCCGAGGAGAGAACTATCCCCGAGCCCAGGGGAAAGACTACTGAAGCATCTAATCAGGCCGGGATGTCCCCAGCGCAGAGCGAAGATGAGGCCGAGGTAATCTATAACGATGATCTCGGCAACAAAATACCAATGGACGAGGGCATGCAAGAGCCGACCACCCCTCCAGACCTATCGTCTATTGACTACGGCCAGGTCCCCATGTTCAGCAGCATCATGTGCCAGATTCTGATAGCCGAGCTGATTCATAAGTATCCTTGGCGGAGAAATTACAGTATTTACCCACCTCGACCGGACCAATCGGCCGAACTCCCGCCAAGGAGTAGAGTGGCTATCTACGCCGATCAGCTAGAGATCGGATTCAGGATGCCGACTACCAGGTTCCTCCGAGATTGCATGAGGTATTGAAGGGTGAGGATCACTCAAATCACCCCCAGTGCAGTCCGGGTCTTGGTCGGCTTTCAGATACTGTGCCGACACCAGAAAATAACCCCTAACGTCAACCTCTTCCGCCGCTGTTACACAATCAAAAATAGTGGGAGTGAGAAGGGTTGGTTCTACTTCAAAAACAAAGTTTCGAAATTAGTGGTGGATGCCCCCACTTCCATAAAGGAATTAAAGCGCAATTTCATTTTCCTCCCGGCTGATGACTTCCCAAGGGAGTTCTGGAGGAGGCCTCCCACCCCGGCAAAAGATACCTCTCCGGGCAACTTAGAGAAAGAGAACTTCCGGAAGCTCCTAGGGTCGGGCCTCAAGATGAACTGTTGGGCCTTTCTCGAAACAGTCATTGTTAACAGCGGGATCAGCCGAACTCTGATCAACCCGAGCTATCCTCCTATCTTTTCTATTAGACTTCAAAAACCTTGTACTCTTGACAGGTGTCGGGCCTGTACAATAATAAAAATCTGCTCAAACTAAAGATAATTTCTGTAGATAGCGATGATCAGGGTCGAATTCATAGGGATTGGGAGTAATTATTTCTTTTCAAATTCACAGTGACAAGGGGTATTTTTATATCAGGGGTGACAATTTAAGCAATTCAACTAAAAGTAAAATAATAAAAATAAAATAGCCAACTAGAAATTAAATAACAATTTACTAAAATCAAATGAGTGATAATTAAGGATCTAGTCAAGGAATAACTTCAGCAATAGTTCCCCTAATTGATCATTGAAACAAAGGCAATTCCAATTATTTATAAATAAATAGGTTATAACTGTCAAACAAGCGATGACAGTCAACCCTTCCTTACTGTGTCGGTGATTAAGGTACGCCCGTTAATCACTACTCTAATTGAGAAATAATCTTAGGTACGCCCGTAAGTTTTAATTTTCTAATTGCCTTACGTATTAGAGGAGCCCTAACACACTACCAGGGTTATTTTAGGTTAGCCCGCATATTCTCCTGACACAAATCCAATCATGCCAGTTATCATTATTTTGAGACAATTAAATAATTACGGATTTAACGTCCCAATTGACAATAGATTATCAAATTAACTAATTATCCGGATCCAAAACAATCAATTAATTAAACAATCATAAGCACTGTAACCAGGGAATATGCGAATACCAATAAATAAAAGAAAAAGGTAAAATTAAATCGATCTCACAATTTTAGGCGACCCAAAGCATCCGTTGTCCCTTGACTAGACAAAGAAAATTAGTTCATATTTGTTGCCAAAAACCCATAGGAAATCGAAGCAACAGTAGCGGCCATCACTCGAAATTGAAAAAATTCAATTCACTTTGGCAATGAAAGAAAAGTCAAGATTACAAAGAATGCCCAATTGCTTTTCTTTGCCTTCACATCCGATGGAAGCAACAACATAATTAGACGAAAAGAGGAAAAGTCAAAACTAAAAACTAAGCTAAAAGTAGTACTAGTCCTCTGTACACTTTTTTCTATCTAAAGTCATGCTACTTGCGGCGGCTGTTGTGTGAAAAAAACGAAGACTCCCCAGGCTTGCTATCTTTGGCCAAATTATCGAAAATGGCTTGTGTCTCGTTATTCCAAAAATGCCCCTCGATCCCTGATTACTGCCAAATTGGCACTTATTATCATATTTTTCATTCTACTCCCTGAAATAAATGTAAAATATCAAAAGTGAGTAGAATCTAATAATTAATTCACATCGAATCAGGTAATAGGGAAAATTAATAATAAAATAAATGATAAAATTGTAACCTATCAACTCTTCCTTTCCTAACTTTGCTTTTACTTTTCCTTGATTCTAAATAACTCTACTTTTGTGCTTTGCAGTGGTGAGAATTTCCGATATAATCACTTCAGGTACCGCCGAGGTAGCCAAGAGGCCAACGAAATGCAAAGACACCGCCGAGCCATCTACCCGGCCAAAGAAAAAAACAACCGTGGCCACCGCAACAATTATGGGAGAAGACTCCCGAACCTCGGCCATTCCAGAGGGGGTTCCCGTCCGAGGCGTGACAATAGCATCTCCCTCCTAGGCCGAGGTGTGATGACCTTTCTCGAGATTCCTGTCACGCAATCGTCACTGTTCAACCTCCACCACGTGCCTGCGCAAGAAGCCGCGGAGGATAAAAGGCACTTCGGCGCGCATTGATGTTCGGAGTGGGACATCAATGTGAACAACCGCTGCAAAAATTCCTGCGTCGCTCAAGAGCTTCTGGTACATTCAATTCTGCCAAGAGACAACACTTATGCCAGAAACCTCACTCCTACTGAGCTGATGCAAAACGCCTCAGTTTCCTGGGCCTCCACCATGGCTTTCTTAGCCGGGATGATCCAACGCTACCCCAAACTCGTTGAAATCTATCCTCCGAGCTCCACAAGAAAATTTTCAAGTTGGAAGAAAAGTTCGAGGCAACCCAGCAAGAACGCAATAGGGCGGTGGCCGACCTGGAGCAATCCGAGGCCACAGCCAACTCCTTGAGAATAGCCCTGGAGGAGGAAAAAGACAGGAGGGGTCAAGAAGAATAATCAGCTCGGGAGGCCATAGAAAGGTCAGACGCCTCGGCTGTAGAAGCTTTCCGAAAATTCGAGGCTTTCACTCATGATCTCGACGAGTTGACACTGCCGAGTTTCATATTTGGGTATACCTCGGCCGTCCACGATGCATCTCCTTTCTTATCTTTCGAGCAACTGAAGTCCCTGCAAAATAAGCCCAATTTCAACAAAGATGCTAAGGAGTTATGCGACCGCATGGCCGAGGGGATCTCGGCCAGGAACGACCTGGCTGAGGCCTGGGCGAAATTCAACCGATGACTTTCTGAATTCGACCTGGAAGGGGATGAGCTCGATGGTGATGAGGTCGGTGGTGACCAAGACATCGGGACAGGGAATGCTTCTAAGCATTCCTGCCCTTTTATCATTTTTGTAACCAGGCGCCGAGGTAGTGGATGCTTAGAAGCACCCCGGACCTCCGCTTTTTGTAATCACTTTTTTCCTGTCCTTTAATATTATTGACTTCTTTTTTCTTTTTTACATTTGGCACCTCGGTATATTCTTCTTCTATCCTTGCCTTGTCCCCTTATTTTTTGCTTGGGACACAATATGACCAAGGAAGAAATAATTCCAGTAAAATGCCAGAACATGTTAAATATATACATATCCTTCATGGATGGTACAATTTGAGATTCTCAGCGTGCCAAATTCGGGGTACTCGAGAACCATCTCGATAAGCTAATTTACAGTATCCATTTTGGTTAGACTCAATAACACGATAGGGTCCCTCCCATCTGGGGGTTTGTTTGCCTTTAGGTTCAGCTCAACTAACCGAATTTTTTCAGAGCACGAGATCTCCGGGACTAAACCGTAGGTATCTGACCTGAGCATTATAGTAGTTAGTTAGGATATTTTTATATAGTGCGACTTTAGCTGCCGCGGTGTCGCGCTTCTCCTCGACAAGGTCAAGGTCCACCCGCCTTTCTTCTTCATTGGCCTCGGCAGCAAAAGCCGCAATGCGCGGACTCGGGATGATGAACTCGGCAGGGACCACCGCTTTAGACCCGTAGGTTAGGGAGAACGGGGTCTCTTGAGTTGCGAACCTTGGGGTGGTCCGGTACGACCACAACACACTAGGGAGTTCATCCACCGAGGACGATCCAATCTGATGCAGCCTGATTTTGAGGCCATGGAGGAGTGTGTGATTGAAATTTTTGGCCTGTCTATTGACCTGGGGATATCCCATCGAGGTGAAGCGTTGTTTGATCCCGAGATTCTCGCACCATCCTTTAAAGGGGTTATCCGCGAATTGCTTTCCATTATCCGAGATGACTACTCGCAGTAATCCGAAGCTGCAGACCATACTTTTTTCGAAGAATTTTTGAACTGCTGAACCAGTTATACTTCTCAGGGTTCGATTTCGACCCATTTGGTGTAATAATCCACCGCCACTACCAAGTAGGCATAATTGTCCGGAGCTCTAGGGAATGGACCAATTATGTCAGTTTTTCATTGTTCGAATAGCCATGACAAGGTGATGGGGATCATGATGTTCAGGGGCGTGATGCTGCCAAGAATGACAGCTAAGTACTAGGAGCTGGGCATCCCACCCAATGGTAGGCCAGATGTACCCTAGCAATAGGGTTTTTTTGACCAACATTCGATAGCCGACGTGAGCACTACAGAGCCCCTCATGTATGTCTTGGAGAATTCTTTCCCCCTTCTCTGGCGTGATACACCGTAGCCATGGGCCGAGATACGACCTTTTGTACAAGAGATTTGCCGGGGAGCATACCGAGCTGATTTGTGATGACGTTTTCTGGCCTCGGCTCAGTCTTTCGGAAGCTTTTCCTGACTGAAGAATCGAATCAGCGGGCCCATCCAAGTGTCCCCTGGATAAACGGGATACACAGTTTCTTCAGCATAGCCGGGTTCATCCAAAACTTCAACGAGAACAATTTTATTCAAGTCGGAGAAAGAAGTGGAAGCGACTCAAGATAAGGCGTCAGCCTGTTTATTCTGTGACCGAAATATCCTTTGGATTTCGAATGACTCAAAGTGCGCAATTAATTGGTGGACTTTGGAAAGGTAACGTCGCATGACCTCTTCTCTGGCCTCGTACTCACAAAGTATCTGACACATCACGAGTTGGGAGTTACTGTTGACTAAGATATGTCGAGCGCCAAGCCTATGAGCTAATTGTAGGCTGGCAATGACCGCTTCATATTCGGTTTCGTTATTAGAGGCTGTGAAATCAAACGTAGGGCGTACGAACACAGCTCCCCTTGTGGGTCTTCGAGAAGCAAACCTGCTCCACTGCCCTCACTATTGGACGAGCCGTCCATGTGCAGGGTCCACCGCTGAGGCTCGGCTGAGGTCGATGTGAGTCCTTTCACCTCGCTGAAAGTGAGCTCGGCTAGGAAGTCCGCAAGGGCCTGAGTTTTGATGGCCGTCCGAGGCTCATGGGACATATCGTATTCTCCTAACTCAATAGCCCACTTAGTAAGACGACCAGAAGTTTCGAGGCGCGACAAAACCTGTCTGAGAGGTTGATCCGTCCTTAAGCAGATGTGGTGAGTCAGGAAATAGGGTTTTAACCTACGAGCTGCATGAATCAAGGCGAGAACAAGTTTTTCCGCCTGAGTATATCTGGTTTCCGGCCCTCGAAGGATCCGACTATCATAATATACCGGCATTTGAACACTTTGCTCCCGTATCAGCACGGCGCTTACTGCCTCATCTGCGGCAGACAGGTACAACTAAAACTTGTCCCCCGACTGAAGTGAGGTGAGTGTTGGGAGGTGGTGGAGATACTTTTTCATTTACTCGAATGCCTGTCGGCACTTCTCCGTCCAAGAAGCGGACTGCGATAAGAATCGGTTGAGGGCGGCTAATCGCCTAGTCCGCCTTTGCACGTCTCGGGTGCACCGAGGTGAAGACATTTCTTAAATTATATTCACCTTGTCAGGATTTGCTTCGATACCCCGTCGCGATACGAGGTACCCCAAGAATTTTTCGGAAGTACCCCCAAAGACACATTTCTTGGGGTTCAACATCATCCAGGTATCACGGAGGATTCCGAGAATCTCTTTCAGGTCGGATAGGAAAGTTGAGGTTTTCTTGCTCTTGAGGAGGATGTCGTCTACGTATGCCTCGACATTTCGACCTATCTGAGATTTAAAAGTTCGGTTGACTAGGCGCTGCTACGTGGTCTCGGCGTTTTTCAACTCGAAGGGCATGGTAGTGTAGCAGTACACTCCTTGATCTGTGTAGAAAGCCATTTTTTCCTGATCATTCTCGCTCATCCCAATTTAGTGATATCCTTTGAAGGCATTGAGAAAACAGAGGATTTCGTAACCCACCACCGAGTCCACTAGGGCGTCGACTCTTGGCAATGGGTAGCAGTCCTTAAGGTAGGCGTTGTTCAGGTCGGTGAAGTCGACACATATTCTCCATGTCCCCAAGTCTTTTTTGATCATGACTGGGTTGGATAACCAGGTCGGGTACTGCACCTCCCTGATTATTTTCGTGGGCAGGAGTTTGTCCACTTCCTCACCTACTGCTTTGTTGCGCTCTGGGCCAAAGTGTCTTTTCTTCTGCTTGACGGGGCGTGCTTGAGGATCGACATTCAACTCATGCATCGTGAGGTGATGCGGCACGCCTTGGACCTCATCGGCAGCCCAAACGAAAACGTCCCTATACTCACGCAGTAGATCCACCATCCGTCTTCTAAGTGAGTCGGGCAAATGAATGCCGATGCGGACTGTCTGTTCGAGTCTTGAGAGGTCCTGGAGAATATCCTCCACCTCATCTCCGGTCTCTAGCCTTTTTGGCTTCTCGTTTTGTCGAGGGTCGATGCAATCGATTGAGAGGATATTTGATCTTCTCTCGAAACTCGGTTCAGAGGTTGAAGCAGATGCGACTTGAAGTGTGGCGAGGTAGCATTCTCGCGCAGCACAGACATCGCTACCCATTTCGGCTATCCCAACCGGGGTGAAAATTTTAAAACTCAAATAATACGTGGAATATACCACACGTAGAGTATTAAACGTAGGTCGGCCCATTAACATGTTATAAGGAGAGTCGACTTTAACTACGACAAAGTTGACAGGGACGGTACGGCAGCGGGGATGATGTCCTACGGTCACCATCAGCGTGATCATCCCTTCATAGTGCACGACGTGTCCCCCGAACTTGACTAGGGGGTTCTAACGGGGGTCAACTGCCGCTTGGTCAATTTTAGGCTCTCAAAAGTTCTGAGATATATAACGTCCACCTAATTCCCTAGGTCAACGTAGACCTTCTTGACGATGTAATTGTTGGCTTGCTTGTAGGTTCTCTTTCGAGAGTTTTGGCTGTCACCTCCCGTCAGACCTTCAGCAATGGTATTGATGACCCCCAATAATGTTGGGTCCATAACCTAGTCCTTGGCCCTAGGACCCGTCTCGGGGAGGCCTTCTTGTTTCCCTGGGATCCTCCGGGGGTCGGCAACTACTTCTCGATTCCCGCCGGTCATCTCGACATTTATCACATCGGTTCTCGCAACGGGGGTCGCTCCGTTGATGACCTCCATCTACGCGGATGAACTGCTTCAGGTGCCCCTACTTAATGAGGTGCTCTATCTCTCTTTTGAGGTTGTTGCAGTTTTTCGTTTCGTACCCGATGTCCCGGTGGTACAGACAATAGATGTTTGAATTCCTCTTCTCTCTGTTTCAGTACATTTTCGGAGGGGCACGTTCGAGATTGTTCAGCTCCATTACGGAGAGTACTCGGGATCGGCTGGTGTTCAAAGGAGTTAGCTCAGAATCGGGGATAGGTGTCTTCCCCTTGGCTATCCTGTCAAACACACTTCTGCGATCCCGGTTGGGACTTTGGAAACTGCCAGCAGTACCAGCCTCATTTCGATTGGTTTCCTTCTTCCTTCGGGGGTCAGTTTCCGAGCGAGCTGCTTGAACCTCTTTTTTCATACGATTGAGGTCCTCGGCCTGGATGCCTTTTTCGACCTTCAGCCAGAGCTCCTGGAGCGTGCGAGAATACTTCTTGTATATCCCGGTATTGAACACTCCGGCAACAAACCCGTGGGTAAAAGCAGCTATTGTTACCTACTCATTGGGATCAGGTATCTGCACGCTCTTCTCATGAAATCTTTGTACGTAAGATCGAAGTGACTCTCCCGGATTCTGCTGTATGTTCAGCAGATAAACCGAGGTCCTGGTCGTAGGTCTGGAGGATCCAAATCGGTGGAGAAATCTCTCCACTAGTTCCCCCAGGATGGATATGCTCCTAGGTTCTAATCCACAGAACCATTTTCGAGCAGTTCTCTGGAAGAATACCGGAAAGACCCGGCAGATAACGGGTCAGAAATGCAATATAGTCGGAAAGCCGAGATGAATGCATGAATTTGATTTTCAGGGTCACTTCGACCATCATAAGGTGGTATAGTGGCCAGTTTAAAATTTGGAGGGAGTCTTTCCTCATTGATGTCATCTGTAAAAAGCGGAGCCCTCATATAATCCACTTCTGGCCTCCTAGAGTACCCAGGCTCTTTCTCGACTCGTTTTCCCAGGAGAACCCACGAGAATGCTTTGAAAATGGAGGCAATTTTAGAGGTGACCTTGGAGGAGACTCACTTCGGAGTGCTCCTAATAGAAGGTCTCCCCTCAGATTCCTCTTCAGATGGGAGTTCGGGAGATTCATCTGACTTTCTCTTAGAGGATTCGGTTTTTTGCTTGCCTCGTCCCTTAAAGTACCTCCCAAACTCTTTAAAAATATTGGGATTCTCACTCACGAACTCGACCATCCGGACAATGGCTTCTTCATTCGCGGGTTGAGTATCCCAGGATCCTTGCCCTTCAGGGATATCCCCTGGTTGAGCTGCACTATTTGGTTCAGCTCCAATGGTAAGAACCTTTCTGCTCCTAGAACGCGTGGGTCTCATTCTTTGATGTCTTCGGTTCTCACAGACGGTGCCAATTGAAGAGGTGATTTTTGGACGGATGAGCTACCTCGGATATTTGGAGTACACTCTTGCTTGAAGAGATAATGACACTAGGATCACCTGCTCAGATGGTCAGAATTGGGGGCTAAGTCCCCCGATTTCCCTCCGAAGATTAAGTTAGTTCGGGGTGAGATATTACAGAATTGTATGGAGAGAGTAGGATTCTGTTACCAGAGATTCATCCCCTCTTCCAGTGGAAGGTCCTAATATTTATAGGGGACAATTTGGAGGGAAGGACTGTGGGATCCAACTCCCTAGAAATCTGATTAAGACAGCATATCACTCTGATTTTGACCAGCGTGTCAGGACCAATATGTCAGGAGTCACACCCATCACTTCTTTAGTTGTCAGACCTTTGGGTGGTACCTCGGCGACGTGAGTTATGGCTCGGCCGAGATGACCACAGAAGTCGAACTTCATCCCGGTCGTCTATGGGCACAAGGTGTCCGACGTAATGACGTGGGAATTTAACATGCCGGACCAAGGTAAGACCCCAGGACTCCCGAGCCGAACTGGCCATCCTCATGGAGCACCGCCAGCAGCAGTTTCTGTTGTGAGTAATCTACCTCTTTTGGTCATATCATAGGTGAAGGTCCTGAGAAGTTGGATGTCTTGGCTTGTGCAATCTGCCTGTTGGCACTGTTGTCAATCAGCTGCCTTGTTTTCACCTTTATCACCCCTCCTGCATCTTGCCATGGCTAAATACACGAAACTCGTGCCCCCTTTTGTTGATATGAGCTTTTAACTGACAACAAGGATTATGAAGATAGAAAGCAGACAGCTAGCACTGTATTGAATCTTAAGAATTCTTGCAGCTAGATGTTGATAAGGATAGTTCTTCAGACGAGATTGATGATGGTGCTGAAGTAGACTATGATCATAATGGGATAGAAAATGGGGAACAATTCAAGTCAAATCTTGTTTCATAAAGCTCTGTTAGGGAGGACATGAGAAGAGGATGGGCCTTTCTGGCAGCTGCTGCTCCGATTGTTGGTATCATTCTCATCTTTATGTTTTGGCAACCTTGTAATAGATAAAAAGGTGGTCAAGTAGCAGCCCTAATTTCAGTGAGCTGGGGAAGCATCCAAATCATTTTTCACTGACCCAGACTCCAATTCCAGGGGATAGCAGCCGAAGCAAGAGATGGTGGGGTCTTTTGTAACTTGTCTTTGTTTCTTTGCGAGATGCTTTGCATCCTAACCTATATAATTATTTTATAGACAGAGGTCATTTGTAATAGCACTTTCAACTGAATGACCTCAATCAATCGAAGGAAAAAAGATGCAAAAGCACCAAGCCAGAGTAAAAAATTCCCCTAGAAGTTGCTTTCTGAGGACGGTCACCTCGTCCCGTCCACCCCGAATCACAAGATCGAGCCCTCAGTCATATTTCTCATCTCGGCCCGAGGTCACCTCTACTTCTGTACCTGACTCAACACCGAACCCCTGTACGACGTCATTCATCTCACCACCTCACAGGTGTTGTCAGTGCTGATTCATCCCTCATCATTTCAATTGACAGGTTAACAGTAAAAGTTGCTTTATCGGGAAGGCACATGATTGCACTTTATCGGGAAACCACGTGCCTGTATGATAGAGAGCCTAGACCACTGCTACGTGTCAAGATAGAGCCGTATATACAGATGGTGGGCCCCTGAGACTTGAATTCCTAATCTTTCCCTCCAATCGGTACCCTATAAATACCATCTCCCCCCTCCAAAACAAGTAAAAGTACTGTTATACTCAAATCTTTTATTTTCATTATTTTCTCTTACTAAACTGACTTGATCGTCGGAGTGATCTCAGGGGACAAAGCCCCGTCTATTACTTCGGTCAGGAAAACTACCGTGCAAAGTCACGTCGCTTAAAAAGGAACCGTATTAGGTTAGTTCGGCTACCTAACCAGGAATCACCTCTTCACTTTCCAAGTCGTAAAAAATCAGAGAGCCTACGCTTGACATGAGAAGAGAAGTCTTGATTGAGACACCACAAAAGGAAATGGAACAAGGCAAAGAACTCAACCATCTTGGAAGCCTTCCTTACTTTTGATAATCTATTGAATTGAAGTCTTTGAGCGCAAGAGATAGCAGCCTCTATCATGGTAGAAGAAATAAGTAGGCTCCTTTCTGTCTCTATCAGTGAGAGAGCTCTATCAAAAAAGTTGTGAAATAAAGATTAAATATAGTAGAAACAAAAAATCATGTTAAATACGCCAAAAACAGATTTACGATAATCCACAATACCTACTACACTATATAAAAAGCACTTTTTCCAACTTACATCAGCAATCAAAATATAAATTCAACAACAAAAAGCCAAGCATCAGGTCACCATACCAGATGAGATTAGGCAAGCATTTGAGGACGAGATTCTTGAGTTTATCAGAGTTACCGTTACGTACAGTCATGTTGATTCAGAAAGTAGGCATTTCATACTAAAATTGAATTTGAAACTCATTTATCAAACACCTCCTAAATATACATTCAATATTATGTGCCACATCAGTAATATTAATAAGTGAAACTACGTAGTTTTGCATTGAACATGAAAAATGGACAGAAGATTCTGTCAGAATAAAAGTACCTTTTTTTGTGTTAATCACAAGAAGTTCCCCTGAGGTTTAGTGTGTTTTGCAATTTACTCCCTAATATTTTATTTTCTCACCTTATCTCCTTGACTAGTAGACAAAACAAACATTTAATAACGAAGTAGGTGCAAGATAGTTGATATCAAAAAAACAACTATCTCTAAAAAAAATAATGAGCATATATAAATGTCAACAAATTCACGTCGGATATGCACATATTTTTTTTCCCTTTGAACAAAGCACCAGATCTATTCGTTTGAAGTAATCACTTACATGACGATTTTAGATAAAAAAAAAAAAAAGAATTTTCATATTTCAAATTATTTTTTTTAAAAAGTACAAAAAATAATTAGTCTATCATAAAATAAGAAATCTTATAATTTGAATTAAACCTTATAATTTGAATTATATCATAAAAATTAAACCTTATTAATTTGAATATATAAGAAATCCCCTTTCAGAATTTTTTGGTGTCCAAAATCTTCTCAAAGATGTTATTTTACTACATCCACATGTTCTTGGATTGATTTTTCTATATGATGTGATGAATAACATCTAGGGGAAGAGAGAAAAAATGAATTATGTAGGACATTTTTTTATTTTAATTACAAATGTTGCGAATGAAGGAGAAAAAAAATTTTGATGTGATGAATGCTCAAAACATACTAAATAACTTCTGGAGGTTGCATCTTTATAGAGCATTAAGAGTGCCATTTTCGTCAAAAATTTTAACAAATAGAGTAGAGGTATTTTCGTCAACTGCAATGTTTTAATGGTCTATTTACTGAGGTGGATTGACGGAGGGGATAAATATTAAAAAATGAAATGTTAGGAATTAAACTGTAAAATACACAAAACCTTAGGGCTGGGGGACTTATTGTGATTAACTTTTTTTTCCCCCTATAATCTTCGTACACCGAATGCACACGTGTAATCTTACCAGGATGGCATTTCAATTTTCAAGTACGATATGCAACTACCAGTCTAGGAAGCGGAAGGAGGAGTAGTAAAAACAAAACCAGAAAAGCTTCGATTGGTTTTCCTCTTCCTCCCTCTGTATTGAGCTGTCACATGTGCTTGAGACTATTTTGGTCTGAGGTATGAATGATTTTGTTCTTTGTTTTCCACACACGCGCGCACGCAAAACACACAGATATGTGTATTTAGGGTTCTTAATTTATCCTCCTCCTGCAGTTTCAATCAAGATGTGTGTATGATTTCCAATCTCGTTTTGTTTCTGTAAATATTTATCACAAGGAAAGAATTTTGCTGCTCCTCACCTCCTCCCTCCGGAGAAAAATAATACTAGCAGCCTGTTACCAGTCTGACAGAGGATCCACTAAACCTCAATCAATCGTCTTTTTTTTTTTTTGGCAGCTCCAGTAATATTCAACCTTTAATTTATCATTTTTTTCCAAACGTCATCTGATAATTTTTTCTCTTCCCAATTCTTCCTACCTAAAATCGTCGCTGATGTGACGCGACGTGGGATCCTAATTCTAATACATAATTGCCTAGGTACGTAAATCGTCCGAGTCCTGAGAGTTTCTTGGGAAATGATTATGAGCTACCGATTATTAAGTACTTGTTTAGGAAGGTTTGGCTATGTACTTGATCGTTGATACACCATTTTCTGCTCTTTCGGATTGCATGTGTGTATATATATTTTAAGATTTTCTTTTATTGCTTACTCTTCCTTTACTTTTTGCAGGCAACAGAGACAAAATAAACGAGAGTGAAAGAAGGATGTTTGTGTGATAGAGAGATTCGAGAGCTCTTCCTTTTAAAGGATCGTTATATTTGAAAATTATAAGAGAGAGGATTCTGCTTGTACTTGTTCTCCAATTGTTCCCTGAACAGACTTGGCAATTTGCCGACTGACTCGTGTTTTTGCGCTTTCTTGTCTGCATTCTAGCGCTCAATCGGCCTGCTATTTCTGTTCCCATTAGTTCTTAATACAGGCTTGCTTCCCCATTAGTAAATTAGTTATTGGATATTTGCTTCTGACTCCTCTTCCCTTGCTCTTTGACTTGGGAGCGCTGCCACTAGTTCTGGTAACCAGAACTACTGTCAAATTTGTTAACTGACTTTTGTGGCCAGGTGCTTTTAAGTCAACGAGACAATGGACAGGGTGCAAAGGCTTCTGATACAGGTTCTTCAGGAATCCCATGCTGGAGGAGAGTCATTGCTTGGCACCATTAGGATTGCTGTTTTACCCATAGCAAAAGTTTTTACCATGTGCTTCATGGGGTTTCTAATGGCTTCCAAGTATGTTAACATCTTACCCGCCAATGGAAGAAAGCTCTTAAACGGGGTAAATAGACAACATCCTCCCGCCCTCTAGGATTCTGAGCTTCTTTTTTGTTTTCTGTTCTCTTTCCATCATCATCTACCACCAATTTTACCAATTTGTATGAGGCACGAATTCACTCTCTTGGCTTTTGGCTGAGTTGCTCTCTGTTGTACGCTGCCTTATTTTGTTAAACCACTTCCATCCTCCCCCCCCCCCCCCAAAAAAAACCAAAAAAAAAAAAAGGGGGAGAAAAGAATAGAAAAAGCTGGGTGTAGAAGGCAAAAAGAGGTACGAGCACTCAACCTCTTGGGACAATGACCAATTTGGTCCCTAATCTTGGGGGTCTTAGCCAAAATTGGACATGACCTCAAAGATAAGGGGCCAAAAAGGTCTTTCTTAAAGGTCCACGTGCTGTGCATATGACCAATTCCGTTAAGATTTTCGAGTTTTCGTTTAGGGGTCCTACATTGGCTTTATTTTATAAAGTTGAGGAACTAAATTAGTAGGCGGTGATACATAAGAGACCAAATCCAAAAGATAAGGGACCAAAATAGTTGATTTCCTAAGCTTCTTTTGATGTTTTAAAGAATGCTGAAATTATTAACTTGGTGCTTGGTGTGCTTGATGCTAACAGATGGTGCAATTCATTATGTAAGTTATGTGTATTTAACATTGTAATGCTGACAGTCAGTACATATTTTTTGTGCAGCTTGTCTTTTCACTTTTGCTCCCGTGTCTGATATTCTCCCAACTTGGAGAAGCTGTCACCTTTCAGAAAATGCTTGAATGGTAGTTCTTGCATAGAATTACTTATAAGTGAATGATAAATTGCCCTTGTTTGACATTCCTTTCAAGAACTAACTGAACCAATCAGAATTTGACTAGTATTTTGTTTATTTTCAGGTGGTTTATCCCTTTCAACGTCATTCTAACCACAATATCAGGCTCTATTATAGGTCTAATTGTTGCATGGATTGTCCACCCACCCTATCCATTCTTCAAGTTTACTATCATACAAATTGGAATTGGTAGGCTTTCCAGTTTGTAGTATGTATGCATTAATTTTTTCTATTTTTCTGTTATTTGTTTATCTTGTGCGTTTCTGGCTTCCTTTTGAGCAGTGTACAAGTGTTTATGACTTCTTCGATTGCTAATACAAGGTGTGCAAGGCATCATATTTATTGATGATTCTGATAAAAAATATGGCATAACAGGAGAAATTTATAGAATTTGACATAAGATAGGCTAGATGCTATGTGTTTCAATTATTTTCTCCGATTTATTGCTTGAATTGAGATCAGTTTGTTATGATTGTGACTAGATGCATGTGTTCAATTTTTTTGAAAGGTCAAAACATAGTTTAAGATTGCAAACTTTTGAATAGGGAGGTTGGATTGCCAAATAGTTTTTTTTTTCTTGTATCTTTTTTCTCCTTTGTATCTGTGTGTACATTCTATGAAGGGAGTCACTTTTCAGCGTTCGTACTCTCATTATAAATTTCATTGGTTCAACGATATGGTGGCTCAGGTGAGAGTGTTAACTACAAAATATTTATGAACCGTTTAATTTTTTATGTATAGTCTTCATTTATTGTTACTAAAATGGTCAAACTGTTAGACTTTTTTGTGCATGTTGGAATCTCAAAGAATCAAAGGTTCTTTAGTTTTGTTTAACTCGTATTTTGTGCACCGAGGTTTCATTCTTTTTATTCTTGTTATAGATCCCTCTTCAGTCCTTCCTCTCTCCAGGTGAACGAGCACAGCTAATATGTTTTCACTCTGGCTTCTGGATTGTGGTTTTTGTAATGATTGAAATGAAATGGTCACATACTAATTAAATTTAGAGATATAAATGCTCTTAATTAATTAAAGAATTGGGAAATTCTATCATAGAGTAGGATATGTTAGGTTTAAGAATTGGGAAAGTCTATCATAGAGTAGAATATGTTAGGTTTTTGTCTCCTATATTTAGTGTAGATGGACAAATGATGGAAGATGTAAGATTTGGGCCTGAAAAGCATTGTCAAAACAGTCAAGTGCATGGGTATATCAATTGTGCTTCCTCATTGACCATGCAACTTCTGTCTCACTACATAATGAGTTCCAAATCTGACAGTGGAGTGATGTGCTAGTGATTAGTGCATTCTCCTAATTCATGAATTTTATTTGATAGGGTCATATGCTGTCTACTATGCTATATCTCTTGAGTTATTTGGAATATGCACCATGTACAGGGAATATCGGTAATGTGCCACTTGTCTTAATTGGTGCATTGTGTCGAGACAAATCAAACCCCTTTGGCGACTATGAAAAGTGCTCTCAAGATGGAAATGCATACATCTCATTTGGCCAGTGGGTAAGTTGAGTTCAAACTGTGTTACCTCGCTTTACCACATGTATAATTGCCTTGTCTGGTTAAAAACTTTATATGGTAGGAGACTTGGGACTTGGGTTAGGTGGTTGATTATCTTAACTGATTGTCAAAAGTATCTGCTGTTACTTTTAGTTGGCCTGTGGCCTCTCTCCAATGACAATTGTCTGGATGGGTGGGTCCTATAGGTTCTTTTCTAGAAATTTTCTGATATATCAAAAGGATAAAGCAAGCAGCTACTTTTTTAATTATCATACAACAGAGAAAAACAAGGAAAAAGGATTTCGTGCCTGACATTCTATAATGATCACATTACCAAAACAAAGAAATAAACAATCTCTGCATTATCTATAACATTTAAGAGTATAAATATTCCATGTAATTGTGCACGCATACACACACACATATGAGTTCTCTCACCTCTCTTTTGCTGTGCCTAAACTTATAGTAAATTCTAAACTGTATTTGATATGTTGCAAGAATGAAGTATTAAAACAGAAATTTTGTGAAACATAGTTCCATTGCTCCTTTTACTTGCTTTTGTTCTTGTTAACTTCTGCAAATGAGTAAAGTTTTAACACCCATCTATGGCTTTGGAACATGGGAAGGTGTGAATACTTGGAAGTTATGATATACTACACTAGTATATTCACTTAGTCATTACTGGAGACTTGTATGAGCTTGATGATGCTTTTATTTTATTTGAACATGAACTCATCAATTTGGGCTATGAATCCAGGTTGGTGCAATTGTTGTGTACACCTATGTATTCCATATGCTTGCACCTCCTCCTGAAGGTACATTTGACATTGTTGATGAAAATCATCCAGTCAAGAATCTTTCAAAAGATAGCTTCCAGTGTCAAGTGAAGGATAATTCTCCTGAGCAAGTGCCCTTGCTTAATGAGGATGCTGTATCAACTGACCCCAAAACCCCGAAGAATGGAAAGGTTATAACGTATTTAGCATGGCATTAATTTTTCTTACCAAGGTTATAATTGTATATATCTGAAAAATAGGACCTGCTTTTGATTGGCATGGCTGTCCAGACAAATGCATTGGGTTGCTGGAGAACCAATTTTCCTGAATTAAAAACTGTTTTTTCTGTCATTATTTACGCCTCTGCTAATAATTGCTTCTCATTGCAATTACATTGTCATGCAGATGAAATATTTCCTCAAATTTTTGTTTGAGAAATTGAAGCTCAAGCAAATACTTCAACCCCCAATAATTGCAGCAGTAAGTTGATCTCTCTTAACTTTATGCCTTTACTAATACATACTTTTTTCTTTGGCTTTTGATTTAACATGTAAGTGCTTTTCTCTATGGCTTTTGATGTATCATATATGTATTGTCCTTTTCATTAAATCCATTTTGCATAAACACACGGATCGGTTCTGATATTAATGCCATGGATGGGAGACCTCTGACTTGACTTGATTACAATGAATGGGCTTTGTACTTAAAACTCTTCTATAATTTATTTGACAATGTCTGTAGATCAAGTATGTAAAATTTTCCTGCTTGGCTTGCAAATGTTTGGCTTAGCAATTTTAAAAACTGAGTCTTGGAATCATGAAAGTAGTAGAAACCAAATTGCCCATCTTGAAGGCTTTTAATCTGTCAAATCTTGATGAGGCCTAGTTTTGACAGAAAAGGTTTTATGTGCATGTAAAGGCATTCCAGAGTATGGACCTTCCCAAACTTTTTGGTCCATTTATTAATACTACATAATGAATAATGATAATAATATTTTTTTATAATTGAGTGTGTTCACAGTAACTGGTTCTGAATGAACACCAATATCATTTACTTGCCTTGCATTTTCTGGGAATGGTGCTAGCTGTTTTGTTTGCTTTACATGAATATGTAACTCATAAAAATTGCTGATTGGTTGAGAGCCACTAACCTAGTATCTTATTAAACAGTTCATCGCCATCATCATAGGATGTGTTCCATTTCTGAAGAGGCTGATCTTCACTTCTGATGCCCCTTTATACTTCTTTACTGACAGCTGTATGATACTTGGGTATGTTCAGATCTGTTTCCATCATATCTTGTGTCAACATTTTTGTCAATAAAGGGTTTCTATGTTCCTACCATATTATTGCCTAAAATTCCTACGTTGGTGGAGCACACAAATATGATTTAGGACTGGTTTCTGGTTCACCAATATATTTATAGCAGGCCCATCTGCATGCTTTGATTTTAAGGGAATGCATTAAATCTGGATTTTGAGTTGGTGAGAATTGATTTGTTATGCATGTTTATTAAAGCTAATGGCATGTCTTTTTTCCCAGGGAAGCCATGGTTCCATGTATTTTATTGGCTTTAGGAGGCAACCTTGTCGATGGTAAGTTTTGATGTGTAAATTTTCTTCAATTGATAGTGTGGTTTCATTTTGGGATGATAGCTGCATTGAGCTAGTCACAAGCAGCTTCACTTTGACTGACCTAACCTATTTTCAAGCTGTCCCACTAGAACTCTATCGAGTTTTTCTTGCCTGATGATTATGAAGTATTATACAGGTTTGTTGTTAACATTTGTACAAGATAAACTAATGCAGAAGTCTTCCATATGATGTATTTTACCATTTAAATTTTCTCTTGTTGTGTATATCTTCTTGTGTATTTTACCATTTGTACGACATTTAGTGTTTTGTCGAGCTGAAGTTTGAGTTTCGGGCTAGATCTTCTGTTTTAGTTTTGAGTTTTGAGCTGAAGCTTACAAGTGTATTGACTTAAATCAATTTAACTGCACCTCCTGATATTGCCTTTTTTGCATGAACTTTTGGTTTATACTGAGTATTTTGGTGCCGTCTTCCTCCTATCATGCACCCTCTACTCCATTCCTTTTTTTGGTACTGTCCTGTACTCTACTTGCTGCTGTTTTTGTATAATTTGAATGTCAATTTGGTAATTGCAGGACCAGGAAGTTCAAAACTAGGTCTACGAACAACTGCTGCCATCATTTTTGGACGGCTCGTTTTAGTTCCACCAGTAGGCCTTGGTATTGTCATGTTAGCTGATAAATTGGGGTTTCTTCCCCCGGATGATAAGATGTTCAGATTTGTTCTCCTCCTCCAGTATAGTATGCCTACATCTGTGCTTTCAGGTTAGATCAATCTCACCCAACTAGTGTAATTTATTGTTTTGAAGACTTGGACGAGTCATCGTCTGCCTCTGCTAGGGCTCTGCCAAATCACACTTTGAGAAAGTTGCTTTTGTGGAGAGCAAAATGAGAAGTTAAAATCGAAAAAGCAAAATGCAGTATGCCTGTTCCAAATACTTACTTCAGCGCTGAAAACCGAGCCCTTGAGTATTTGTCTGTGCATGTTGTTGATTTCCATTGCGCTGCCCTGAGAGGGGTATTCTTTTGGGGCATTACAGTTACCATTTTTATGTTAAATGGTTCCCCCCCCTTGATGACAGGTGCTGTGGCCAATTTGAGAGGGTGTGGAAGGGAGGCAGCTGCTGTCTTGTTCTGGGTTCATATCTTTGCTATTTTCTCGATGGCAGGATGGTTCATCCTGTATTTCCGTATACTCTTTTAAGGTTACTAGTACATGAGAGCCAAAGCTACCGTGAAGGCTTTGACAGAGGCGACCGATCTGCTGTTTAGAGATTATCGGATGTACTTGGATTCTTGATTCTGCAAGCACCCCATGAATCGTGTAAGCCCAACGAGCTTTAGTTTTCGAGTTTCAGTCCATGCAAAGTCTCTTGTAATTAAGCAAAATATTCTTTTAAGTGTCGCTCGGTACTACCATATAATTTCCATTTATTTGGTGATAATCCAACCTTCCACCCTCTTATTAAGCAGAGAGAACGAACAGGCATACAGGAAAGAATTGCGAATCTCTCTTTTTTTCTTTTTCCTGTTAGAAACAAGGGATAATTTTAGAAACTTCTTTCTAACTATTTCACTTAGTTCCCTTAACGTTTTAAAAATTATACTTATTTCACTTAGTTCCCTTAATGTTTTAAAAATTATACTTATGTCTCTTGATTCGACACTTTGGTAATCAAACTTTAAAATAGAGTCAAAAATTTAATGAATAGCCTAAAATGCTTTTATAATACAAAGTTTAATTTGTCTTTTAAACAAAAGGAGTGTTGAGTTTTTTATACTAATATTTGTTATTTGACAATCAACTCTAATAATAAATTTTTGGCTATAATAGGGTTTTTTTATATAGTGCTTCATTAGAAATATAAATTGTTTTTAAGGTAGAGAAGAAAGTGTCGTTTTGTTTCTTTTAAAGTTTATGGATTATTTTTTTAATAAAAATTTATGGGCTAGTTTAGTTGTGGAACTATCATAATTTGATAGTGATTTTGGGTTACTTGTTTCTAATCATTGTTGACTTGTCCTTGATTTTGATATCAAAAAAAAAAAATTGAAGGATATTAAAAGTTATCAAAAAAAATATTACCAATTTAACGTTTAAATTGGAAATGAATAAAAAAATTATAAAATCCTTCCTTTTGCATAAACATGGCAACAAAAGAGTTTTATTAAAAATATTAATGTTAGTATTATCATTTTAAATTGGCAGGGGAGGTAAGTGTTATTTTTAACACCTCAGGGAGCCAAGTAACATTAATTATTTGAAACCTCAGGAAAGGTTTCTGAAATTATCCCAAAAACAAAAAATAAAGGCTGCGGTGATTAAACAGCACAAAGTGATGGACTCCTGTACATGGCACAAGCATGGAACCCCTGGATTAATAGATTGATGATGAAAAAAAGGAAAGGAAAAAACAAAAACAAAAACAAAAAAAAGTAGCAGGAGGCATGGGAGTAGCGGCTAAGCGGATCGGACGATGATACTACGCATCATATCCTTGAACTCAAAAAAGTCAACAAGGCCATCGTGATTGAGGTCGACGCTGGAGATCATCATCTGGACTCTATCCATCTCCCGGGCCTCCTCCTGCAACCCCAGCTTCCCCAGCACCACTTGCAGCTCCCTGGCCGATATGTAACCGTCTCCGTCCTCATCAAACACCTTGAATGCCTCGGAAAGATCAGACTCCTCCTGCTGCCGCGCTTCCTCTTCCTCTTTACAGCTACTGGGAGGGGAGGTAGAATCGGCGTCGTCCTGGTCCTGCAGGCCGAAAAACACGTCATGGAGCGAGCGGTGCAAGGCGTCGAAGTCTTGGAACGTGAGGCCAGCTTGGCCTGGTTGGATGTAGGAGCGGAGCGTAGAGTCTAAGTCGCAGAGACGGGCGTCCAAGCCGAGGAGGTTGAGTGCTTGGGTGAGCTCCTCCGCGGAGATTATGCTGTCCTTGTTCTTATCAAAGAGATCAAAGATCCGGCGAAGGCGCAGGGAGTTGAGACAGGGGGACCGAAGGCGGAAGGACGAGGAGTCTTTAAACGGGGAACCACGGTTCTGACTCCCACAAGCAGTAGTAGTGCTATTCGTTTGCCTTTCCATGATGACACTTGACAGGACAAAGCTGAAGGTGATGATGAATGGTTGGAGGCTCAGCTGAAAGCTATACCGCCGTCCAACTCCAAACCCAATATTATCAGTACGCAACGCACGCAATTGTATGCGTTGGTTTCGGTCCTATTTATCGTTGACGATAGACCCAGTAATGTTTGATATGCGTTGAAGAGAATCATACTAGTACTTGTTTGATATGCGTAGAGAAGAGAAGAAGCTTGGGGAGGAAGTAGTACAATAAAGACTTGACCCCCCGCGGCCGTGGGGGGAGGGAGGGTGTAAAATCGGCGACTTTGACCGTTGACCCTTTTTTGGGTTTTGGGTGGTTTAGCCTCATACTCATTTTTAATTACTACTAAGTGCTACTTAACTTAAAGTAGTATACGTAGTTCGTTCATCCAGTGCGTTCTTTTGATAGTTGATATGCAAGAAACCCCAAATGCCTTTTTTTTGGGAAGGAGTAGACTGTGTTACTACAATTAATTATAGTTTGGGTTTTACTACCACAGACAGCACACAACTCCGACCATTTCCGCGCTTACTATTCCCATCGATGCCGGCCCGTCATTGAAGCTCAGTCTCACATTTTGGTCATTCCAGACGCGGATTGTAACGTTTCTCTTTCCTCAGAGGTTATAGACCAAAAAATAGTTGACCATTAATAACTTTTCTTTCGTTCGACCTTGGTGGATTTTGATGGTCAACGTTCGTATATTAGCTCAACTCCCCGCCCGTATCACTTCTATCACTTCTTTTTTCATGTTTAGCTAACATCTCTTGCATGCTTTTTTTTTTTTTTGTTTTTTGGGAGGGTGGCTAACCTTGCGTTGAAAAATAATTGTACTGTCGTCGTCGTGGATGCTTTCCAAATGTTTCTCATAACCATCTAATGCCTTTTTTTTCCAACTGGTTCAAAGAAATTATATATATATATATATATATAAGCTAGTTAGTTTTCACATCTTCCAAGTGTGTCAAGAGTTTTTTACCTTAAAAATGTTGTGCAATTTTTTCTTATACACCTTTTGCACTAAAATTTATGGAAAATAGATCCAAAAACAAATTATAACTCCTAATCCTTAATTCACACTTTGTTTGGATTATTACTTTTAACAGTTTTTATAGAAAAATATATTATATATAGCGATGATTTAATGTATATAACATAAAAAATGATTTTACAATCCAAATATCTTTCTCAGAAATTCTTAGGGAAAAATCGTCAATTTAGTCCTCAAACTATTTTACTAAAGTCAATTTGGTCCCTCAACATTTTATCGCATGAATTAAGTCCCTTAACTAAAATTCTTGTGTCAATCGAGGACCTATACGATATCGCCACTCAAAACACATGTATCTGTACAGAAACCGACGGCGAGGCAGGGGCTTTTTTGAAAGTACACAATAAAATTTCTACGGGAAGCAAGACTGAATTTTTTTGTGGTGATTTAATTTGTTGTGGGTAAAAAATTTCCTTCCGAAAAAGAAATTCTTACAATGTTCGGAATCCACATACGAACTCGTTCCTTGGATTCTACAATTCCGGCGGGTTCGCCGAAACCAATAGTGGGAACTCCATGATCCAGCAATGGAGGCTCTCCAAGAACTGAGGTGGGAGAGGTGGACACCAGCGCTCCATTTCAATCTGTCAAGGCCGCGGTTAGCTTATTCGGAGATGTTGCAACCTCGCCTAGGTCCAACAATGACGACAACAACAAGAAGCAGCCCCTTCTATCTAGAAAGCCAAAAAATTCCTCTGCTGCTGATGAGGTATATATGTCATAGTATTCTAAAGCAGCCCTTTTTTCTTTTCTTTTTTGAACATAGAATCTATCGTAGTATCGAACAGCCAGCCACCATCACTTTTACCTCAATGGAATAGTGACTTTTTTTTTGGTTGGGTAGGGAGCAGAGAGTGCTCGAGAAAGAATCCACTCTTCACTTGGCCCTTAAGCAACTGGAGGACTTCAGGGCACGACTCAAATGCACAGAAACCACAAAAGCTCAAGCTTTCCGGGAACTGTAGAAAGCCAATAGAACGCTACAGGAATTGACAAACAAGCTCGAAATCATTAGTGAATCCAAGCAAGCGGCTATCGAGGAAACAGAAGCTGCAAAGCAAAGAGCCAAGGAGCCAAGGAGCTCGAGGAACACAAATCCAGCAGACAACACCTTGGCATCGATGCTTGGAAACAGGACGTCGACAACGAAAGAGAACTATACAAGGCCTCCGCTGCTGAGCTCATTTCTGCTAAACAAGAGCTTACAACCCTCTGACAGGATTTTGATCGAGTCCTCGAAACAAAACTGGCTGCATTTCAAGAGGCTGCGGATGCCCAGCACCTCACCCAAGTTTACCGAGACAGGCTAACTCGAATTTCCAGTGAAATCACCACATTGCGCGATACACTGGGAGAGGTCAAGTTGGCCACTCTGCAGGCGCAAGAAGAAGGAAATTAGCATCGTGAAGAAAAGCAGGCTCGCTTCCAATCTCACCAAACAACCAAGGAACAAGTAGAGCTGAAAATCAAATCCTTGAAAGAAGAATTTGATGCTAGCGAAATTCTCGTGGAAAAGCTCGAAGAAACAACGGAGGCAATCAAGCTTTTGCAAGAACAGCTGCAAAATGTTAGAGAATCAGATATGTCCTCTCTGAAAATCGCCACAGCAGAGCTTGATGATGCTACAAGGAAACTGCAAGAAATTGTGCAGGAACAAAACTTACAGAGAAGCTCAGTAGATTTCTTTAAGGAGGAGCTTGATAATGTCAAGAGGGACCATTCTGAATTGAAGGACAAGGCATCGGAAGCAGAATTATCGGCTGAAACTTTGCAAAGTGAATTGGAGAGATATAAAGCACAGCTCGACGCAGCTCTTACAGGAGATCCCCAAGGAAAGTACGATGATATGCGCTTAAAACTCCAGCAGCTGGTGTCGGAGGCTGAAAATGCTAGGCAGGGAGCAGAAGAGATCAGGAAGGACATCTCATTACTTAAGCAAGATGCTGAAACAGCACGTGAACCAATTCCGTCAGAATGGAATGGAAAACTGCTGCCATTCCTCGCTGCCATTCCGTCGGAATATTCATCCTCGAGCTTTTCCTTGCGTTGCTGTGCTGCCCATGAACCAATTTCTCCATTCCACTCTATTTTCGTCATCTTATCTCCATCCATTGCTGGCAATTTGCATCGGTGGAAAACCCCTAATTTCTTCCGCTATTTGGATGCAAAATGCGTTTTGTCTTGGAAAACCCCTAATTTCTCATGTTTCCCCCAATTTGGATGCAAAATGAGTTCTCTGTCTGCCTTCCCGTAGAAATTCTATTGTGTACTTCCAAAAAAGTCCCTGCTTCACCGTCGATTTCTGTACAGATACATGTGTTTTGGGTGACGACACCATATAGGTTCTCGATTGACACAAAAATTTTAGTTAAGGGACTTAATTCATGCGATAAAATGTTGAGGGACCAAATTGGCTTTAGTAAAATAGTTTGATGACTAAATTGGCGATTTTCCCAAATTCTTAGCATAAAGGAAAAGGAACTAAAGCATCGGAGAAGAAGAAAAAGAGGGACCGGACTTGAGGCATCTTTTGAGAGAGAGAGAGAGAGAGAGAGAAAGTGTCGGTGTTTGCAAGGACTATTTGGTGTCTAGGGTTGGTTTTTGAGGCAGGAAGGGTTCCAGATCTATACTTGCAGATGCACTGCGGATTAGTCGAAGAAGGCGGTGGGCACTGCTCACACCCAATAGAGATCTTTCTGTTCAGTTCAGCACCTCTTCGTTCTTCACTACTTTCGATTTGACTTGGGTAATCTCCCGTCTCCATGCTAGCTGTTATGCTCATTCCCCTCCTTCCCCACATTTTTCTTTTTCTTTTTCTTTTTTTTTTTCGGTGGGGTGCGGGGGGGAAGGGTGTTTGGGAGGATGTAATGTGGGGTGGGGAGGTTATTGTTACAAGCAACGCGGTAAAAGTACTTGGATTAGCTTGAAGTACTAATCAAGAATTGATTAATCGGACCGCATTTGTTTTCTGCTAAATCATTCCGTTGTCACTCGGGGATTCCTTCTGCGTAACTCTCTCTCTCTCTCTCTAAGAAACAGCAGTCCAAAAATAAACCCAGGGAAAAGAAAGAAATTAGTGATTGATTTTTGGGTTTAGCACCAGGGCTGCTTGCTTAGCGTTTCTTTTGTGTGTGTGTGTTTTTCGTTTGCTTGTGCCGTGTGACTTGGATCTTGCTCGGATTTCTTTACATCTGTTCGTCACTCCTTTTTTTTTTTTGGTTTTGGTGTGGGCATCCTGTGGATTCTGGGACCTGTCTAGATACATTGAAAAACGGGGAAGATATCTCTCAGCCTTCAGTTTCAGCTGTGGAGGTCTTCGTGGTATTGAAGAAGAAGCTGCAAATTCCCACAACATCGACATCAAAGAGCTCCGACCGACCATCAATCTGGGCACCTGACCATCAAAATCACAATGACAACGAGGGAAATGCATCTATGGGAGGAGCAATCACCACTGATTCCCCCATCGACTTTGTTTCCTCCCTTTCCAAAAGCTGTTTCTGTTATTATTAATCCTCACTCGAATAACCATCCATCTTCTCCCGATGATCATACACAAGGTCTCTGTGTCTGTACCCCCAAATACAGCGTCTTTGATCCTTTTGCTCCTGGACCTAATAATACCTTTTTGCTTGCTCCGCATCCTACCGAGTACATACAAGGGTCAGGGGACAATGTTGTGAGGAGGCGGCGGCGGCGGCTTACCTTTGGTGATTCTACTTGTGGCTGCGTCCCTCACACCAACACTGTAACAGCCATAACTGAAGAAGAAGAAGAGACTTTATTTCAAACTGTCTATGAAAGCCTCTTGGAAGCGATCATTTCCACGCAGACCAAGGGGATTCCTTCTCCCGGAAGAAGTCTTTCTCAAACTTCGGTTGTTGTTGATGGATTTGGGACGCCTCGTTCTGCAACTAGCCTTAGTGGAGTTGCCGAAACTTGTCCCCGAGCACCAGTAAAGCCCTCTAGGGAAATTACACGTATTCATACAGGTTTATGCAGAAAGCTTGAATTCTGACTATTCCTTGTGCAAAGCCAATCAGTACTGAGGACGCCTGTCGCCTACAACTCTCGACAATGCCATCTTTGACTCATTCTTGTTCTGATTAATAGGCAATAATAATAATCATATGCTTGCAGATGCCACCTGGTATTACATTCATTGACATTTTGATTTTATCCTGGTATTACTCAAATGAGGTGTTTGGAACTATAAACAACTCAGCTTCATCAATGATGGTTGTTAGTACTACGGGAGAGAAATGAGAATTGCTTCCCTGCATATATCAGTCGGTGAACTTAACTTCTTTGGCGGTGTAATTTTTATTGGCATAGAGTGCGTCTGACTGAGTGGTAAATGAAGTTAACATAAACTTCATTTACCATGGGAACTGAGCAAAAGCACTCGAAAAGCACTCGAAAATAAGCTTTCAGAACTTCCATGGGAGGAAATTGAGGATCATCGAGTCTTCTTAGCTCCAAACAAATCAACAATTGAATGAGTAGTAATTACTAGTAAAGTTAGATGTTCACATGGCACTTAGAAGAGCAATCTATCTATCTACAATATTAAATGCTTCTTGCAATGATCGGTGGAAAGGACACTCATTTCTCCTTCCGGAACTTGATAATTAATAGTACTCATTCAGCAGAAAATTGTAATACAACTGCTTAAAAATAACACCACCGTTTCTACCTGAGTACTCGCCTTTATATATATACTAGCAAGAGAAAAAGGAAAACCTACGGATTTACATAGCACAGAGACAAAAATGTTGAGAGTGATATGCAGCTGAGATACAAAAGAAGAAGAAGATATCAACATCAACATTCAAGAATGGACATGGCAGCTGCAAATGGGTGGGGTGGGACGGAGGACGGAGTATAACTACAGACATGAGACAACCACAAAGCAAAACAAAGTGCATCAAAGCAAAAAGCAAGTAGCAGCACTAGGCTAGTGGTATCAGCAGCAGCAATCGAAGCCTCGAAGTCAAGCAGCAGCAAAGAGGCAGGGGTGGGTTCTATAATTTGGTCCTGTAGTGACAGGTTTGGTTGGTAAGCCTTCTGTTGCCTACATCCACGTCGAGGTCGCAGGTGGTGTAGGAGACCACGTGAATCTTAAACAAAATCCGGACATAGCCGGAGATTCGGGTGAAAGTAGTGAGGGGTAATGTACCGGAGAGGACGTCCCGGTAGAGATTGGAGTTGGAGAGTAAGCGGTCGGCCATGAGGGTGAGGGTGATGTTCATGGGGAGGGTCTGGCGGGGGCCAATGTGGCCAGCCGGAATGGGAACCTGCCCAACGTCTTGGCCTCTATACTTGAGGATGGCGGTGCTGTTGGCGTAGTGGAAGCCGACTCTATTGGGGTTGTTGACGGCGATGTTGGCGTCCAGGGTGACGTTCAACAGCACCCTCAGCCGGAAGACGTCGACGGAGACATCGATATCCCTGAGGGAGACGGAGTTGACGGTGGTGACAGGTCGTTTGGCTTTGAAGACGGTGAGCCCCAATATCAGCATGACCAACCCAACCACCAATATCACCCCGATGATGGCCGCCCAAACCACCACCGTTTTTCTTCTCCACCTCCTGCTGGTCCTCGTTTCCCTTTGGTTTTGGCTGGAAGATATTTTCTTGGTGGATTCGACCTCCATTTGGCCGATCCGATCGGCCAATCAATTCGAACGCGATACAAAATTCTCCTCTCGACCCTGGTGGCTCTCGTGATCCGAAGGGGAAGGAAAGTGGCGACAGCTGCGCCCACCCGACTAATATCATCCAATATCATAATATGAATATCATCATACTTTATTTTTCTTTTGTGTAAGTGAAGCGTGTGTGTGTGTGTATATATATATATATATATCACAGTATTATTATATTAAACTTAGAAGAGAGGTGGAGTGAAAAGTGTTACGGATTAAGACTGCTAGACTATTTTATTGGTTGGAGTAATTTAGTTGGCAATCACGCATTTATTTCCAACTACATTCTGCATACCCACCCATCGCTTTCGCCATCATCATTCCCCACCCTGTGGAGAGATCCCTTCCCTTGTGCTTCATCCACCTTTTATTTCTTTGTCAAACACCGATTATAATTTGTTCTGAAAAATAATCTTGCTCTCCTTCGAACGCATTCAAAAGTTTTGCCGAAAGGAAAAGTAGATCTTGCTCTCTTTTGAATTTTTTTTTTTTTTGGAAAAAAAATGGCTAATAAACATCAAATTCCCTTAATATATGACCAACATTTATCCTTATTTCTATAATTTGTTGTTATGTTTGAAAATTTTTTTGTTAACCGGCTATACATTTACCATATTTTTGAGTAGTTAAGAAATCTCATAGTCATAGTACATAATAAGGGGTGGTTCTGATTTATTATTTTATTGATTATAGATTCTGATCATGAAAATGTTATCTTTTGTTTTATATTCAAATTATATTTTTTTTAACAATAAAAAAAGATAAAATTCATAATCACTCAAATTTTGGAATACAAATTTATCTCAAATAATATTTCGATTGCATCATAAACATATTTCTCAATCCACCTTTTTATATTCCCAACTACTTTTTATCTCACATACATCAAATCACAAAAAGTGCTACAGTAATTATTTCAAATAATATTTTAAATAATACTATATTTCTTGCCGATTCTAACTATTTTTATAATCACTTTTCATAATCAATTTTTTTTTAGTAGGCCCACTCCCTTTGTTTATTTATTTATTATGTTTTTGTAAATATCCATGCCCTTGGGACACAACATAACAAACAACATGTCACTATAATTGTTACATAATATCATTCAAACTTGATGCAAAAGATTAGATATATAATTTTTTAAAACAAGACATAGTAATAATATTAGAAAAAAGAGAGAAATGATTACAGTTTTTTTTTTTTACTTTTTTATGAGAGTGAATGTGGCTCTACCATTTGATTAATTAATTGAAATATGTAGTAGGTAAAAGCCAATTAGCGAATTTGGATGTGGCAAAAATCATTAGTAATAGTACCACAGGCCTCTATGGGAGAAACAAGTGTATCAAAACCAAAAATGAAAATATGTTCACAAAAATTGAAAAAAATTTTAGGGAAAAATGGCCTAGTCCTCTTTTCTTTTTCTTTTTTTTTTCTATCATACGTTAACCTATTCCTATTTATGCTCCTACTCTAACCTATACTTGGGAAGAGAGAGACCCAATAAAATCTAGAAAAATCGCTGGAAACTAAACCACCATATATGCATAAACCTATATGTGTTCTAAGGGGATCTTAATAATTGGCTGGATATTTTGATGTTTCATCCCATGATTAGTCTTAGAGACACAAAATCAGCTTTGAATAAGTGATCTAATAATTTACTGCCTTTTTTTTTTTTTTTTTTTCCGTATCAAATTTGGATATGTTGACATTTTATTTGACAGTCTCTTACCTTTTTTTGGTTCTTGGTGAGTCTAAACTAGCCTAGCATCTATTTACACAAACAAAACTTGGGGCAGTTATCCCCGTTACATCATTTCCAATTAACTATCTGAATTCATCTGGCGGTTCTGAGTGATAAGGAGAATCTGTATCCATGTTGATGTTTCTCTTTGCTGGCCGGTCTGTACAGTAGCTAACCTCTCTCTCTCTCTCTCTCTCTCTCTCTCTCTCTCTAAGTGTGCTAGATCTTACATACCTTATATTAATTGAGTGGCATTTTGACCTGACAAAGAAGATTGAAATGTAGGCTTCTGTTGTTCCCTTCTCGGCTTCAGAATCAAATTCCAAAACTACTTCCTGTCTCCCTTTGTCCAAGACAAGTCTCAAAGTATGTTATCATAACCTAAAGCTCAGCGACTACATTTGAAACTATGCCTAACTTTTCACAGAAACTCATTTCGAGATTCCACATTCATTCCTAAGCAATGCTCCAACTCCAGCCAGTCTTGGGTTACTAATTACAGTCCCATCCACGTTTACTTTATTCTAGTGCATAAGTGTTTCGCCCAACAAACGTACCTGAGCTCCTTTTTCCCCCTTCCCCACGGCCTCTACCATTGATGTACAAGAAGACTTGTACAGGAGTAGTTTTCGAGTTGAAGTAAGTGAAAAGGAAACAGCATATATTTTATATTAAGTAATATAATGTGGTAGTACGAGATCTTCCCATAAGATCCACCGCAGCCCTCCTTACCCAAACAATTTCATTAATTGATCTGCAACATCTGTCAATACCATAATATCGGCTGAAAGTAAAATACTACTAGTATTATAGAAAATCTGAAAATGATGAAGTTAGTCACTAAGCTTTTTATTTAGTCAAAACAATCATTTAACTAATGAAAAAGTATGATTTTGATCGCTTAACTAATAAAAAGCTTCACTTTTTGCCATTCAACTAATCAAAAAATGTATTTTTTTTAATTATAGAACATATGTTCCAATTAGTTGAATTATCTTTTTAGTTGGGGCAAAAAAACTCGTCGACCATTAAATTATTTTCAACATCAACTTTTGGTCATCAAACTATTTTTCGTTTCAATTCAGCTACTCAACTAACTAATCGGTACACCCGTGATCATTTTGACCAATTTTGCTCTTAATCTACAATATAAATCAAACACGAGTAATTCACATGTCAAAACTGAAGGATAAATATGTCCACTAAGTTTCTCGATCCGAAAGCAACAGATATTTGACCATTCAAATATTTTTTTGTTTCAATATCGTTGCTAAACTTTTAGATCTGTAAAGTAATGGTCATTCTATCAAATTTTACTATTAATGCTAATGGAGTGAGCTCCACGTACATTTCACGTGCTAAAAACAAGGACAATTTCCTTAGATTAATTTTTTTAAGAATTTTCTCCCATTAAAATTTTAGATTTTTTAAATTAACCAAAAATAAAGTTTAGAATCTATAAGAATTGCTTTAATGGATTCTAGTTTGACAAAAAATAATGCTCAAGTTCTTATTTATTATTTTCAAGAACTCTAAGATTAAATGAAATATTAGATGTAATGACATAATTCAAATGAAAGATTGCTGAAAGCATATTGTTTGTATAGTTCAATGGCTATTTATGTTTTTTTGTCTCATGTATATGGATGAATTTACCTGTGATGCAATTTATTTTGTTAGGGTTAACATCGAATTTGGATGGAATGGCCACTAATATACATATTTAAGAGTTAAGTGACCATTTTGAATAAAAAAAATAATAGAGTGGTTAAAAGTGTATGAGCAAAATAGTTTAGTGGCTATTCGAGTATTTTGTTTTGAGTCAACAAGTTTAGTGGACATATTTATCCTTAGGTTTTGAAACGCAGCAAAATCGAACAAAATGACTACGGACGTACTGATTAGTAAATTGAGTGACCAAATTGATATGAAAAATAATTGAATGGTAAAAAATAGATGCAAAAAATAGTTTAATAGTTGGCGAGATTTTTACCCTTTAAGTTATATAAAATATTTTAGTGACCAAACTAGATAATTTTAAATAGTTTGATGATATGGGCAGGAGTTTAGCTCATGGTCTAACTAGCTTCAGAGACCCTTCGCGTTCACTTAGGCCACCGCTAGGCCAAGATGTTTGTGGTGTGTCTACATCTAGACTAGTTACTATATAATGAGCCTTTGGCCCTCCTATGTACCCAAAAAAAAAAAAAGTTGAATAATGCTCTCCGTAATAATATTCAAGTCGTGGTGCCGTGCCAAACTGCCAATAAGGGGCGGTCGGACAGGGATTTAAAAGGGACGGGACTTCAACTTGTCGATGATCATTTTTTCTAGATTTTGACATCAAGACACAAAAAGTCGCGTGCTGGAGATCCCTGAGTACACGTAGGTATGGTTTTGTTTCTTCTCTCTATGTATAGGTTTCGTTAAATTAATAACGGATCGCTAGGTTCACAGATACATCGCCCTGCTGTCCTATTTTTGGAGATAATATCAGAAACCTCCCTTGAGGTTTCTCTTAATATCTCTTTGCACCCCTAAAGTTTTTAAAATATCACTTACCTTTTTTACTTTTATTATTTGTGTAAACAAATTTTTAAAAATTCTAAACTACCCTTTTGCCTGCTAAATACAAATATTCATAAATTGTTTTATTTATTTCAAGAAAATCATCACCTAAAAAAATCTCTAATAGCACTACCACATTATGTGCTATAGCCTATACAAATATAAACTTGAAAAATAAAAAAGATATTTACAAAAAAATACATTTTCACCAATTTAACTCCATATGCTCATAACTGATTTCTTATGAACTTTGTTTATTTTTCAAACTTTTCTTAACCAATGCCTAAACATGTAAATTGTACTGATCATTATAAAAATCAATTCAAAATAAGCAAATAATTTATATCTCACTCTATCACAATCACAAAAAGTAAAGGATAGATAAACTCAATTTATTATAATTTACAAATAAAATATTACATAGTCATCCAAAAAATGAGTAAGAGAGTGTTGGAGAAAAGGAAAAGAGAAAAAAAATAACTTTCATTTCTTGTTTTTTACTTTTAAACTCCATTTATTTGATATGTAAATTATTTATGAAGTGAGAGTTAATATAGTCTTTTTACAATTATTAGGAGATATAAGTGATATTTTAAAACTTCGAGCGTGCCAAGTGATACTATGAAAAATCTCAATGGAGGTGTCTAATATCAACCCTTTTTTTGCTTTAAAATGTTTGAATTGTTATTTGCTAGACCTTTTGTAGAAAAAAATATAATATTGCATTTTGATGCATGTGACTTAAAAAAGTGATTAATATATGTTACGATTTAATTTGATGTATGCGAGATAAAAAAAGATGATTGAAAAATTTGTTTATGAAAAATTTGTTTTCCAAAACTTAGAAGTAGCAAAATGGATCCATGTCCACCAATCTATCCATATAAACCAACCTTAAATGGATTTGGATGACCGATAAATGAATAGCCATCTAATTCCAATTATTTTGGTGGATTTAAATGGATTGTCTATGTCATCCATATATATCCACCTAATTTAGAAAGGAGAAAACACATACTGTGATTGCAATTATTTAGGAGAGAAAACACATATTGTGATTGCAGATATATTTCAGAATACTATAATGGAATTTTGTGGCATCATTTATTATTTACTTTATAGATTCCTCATATGTTAACAACATCAATGGCATTTTCTTTGTTTCTAGGTTTTAGACTTCCTTGGACTTTTTTAAAATTACATTTTGGTCTCTTCTCCTTCTTTTATTATTTTATAAACTCTCATACAGAAATAGCCTCAAACTTGCACATTCTTAAGTAAGGAAGAAGCGAGAATGCATCATACAACATTAAAGCAATTTTATTTTTTAATTTTTATTCTTTTATTGTAAAAAGAATTTTTCTAATGAATATCCCTATAACACTAGTTAAGACCTAATTATACCTAACTTACCAAATAAATATATATACTCATATTTATTACTTCCTACATTTAAATACTTTCTCGAATTTAGATCCACTCTTAAAAAAAAAACATTTGAAACTAGCTGATGTTAGGATTAAGGTGCATAGTAAATAAGAAACTTTCAATTTGGCTGGGCTATAATGTTATAATCAAGATAAACAGTATGGGTTGGTAATCAAAGATTAAAAAATAGTTGAGTGGCAATTAATATATTAATTAAATAGTTTAGCAGTTGAAATTAAGAGTGCGGGGAAGATGATGAAAACGAATGAATTAAGAGAAAGGAAGTGAAAAAACTATACAAAGAAATGGCTGAAGAAAAAAAAAAAAAAGGATAATTTCAAAAACCTCCCTTGCAATTTTTGATAGTATCCCTTAGCATCTCCAAACTTTCAAAAATATCATTCACCTTACTTACTTTTAATTTTTGATAATACTGTCACATATTTCAAAAATATATGATAAAAAAACTTGTTTTAAGAGAGAGAATACATGTTTATTCCATATTGACCTGTTGTTGTCCTACTTTTTTTTATACAAAATTATAAATATGTCGATAACAAATTAAAATAAAAAGATGAAGAGCATGAAGGTGTAATTTTGTAGTGATAAATGTTTCCAATATACAAGCAATTGATGTTTAAAAGTCTATTTGAGATGTTTCTAAACCACAAAATAAGTATTTTTTTTTTGTTGTAAATGTGGTTTTAATAAATGTAAGAAGTTTCTAAGTTTTTTTTTATAGCCTTTTTGAATTTTCTAAACTTTGTTGTCCATATTGATAACTTGAAAATTAGAAAAAGACAATGTGATGAGAATTATATTTACAAATTTAGGTGTTTTTAAAGTATCTCAGTTAATTTTTACAAGTTTTGTAAATGGGCTACAAGAAGTTTATTACAAAGTGCTTTACGGTGAATATAAGGAACTTTATATTGTTTAGAAGTTTTTAAATTAATTTTTTTCCAAATATATGGTTTAAATGCAAAATGCTCAACATATACTTAAAAAATTCATATTTAGGGTGTTCTTAACTTGCAAAATGTTATTTTGTTGCTTGTAAAATATGATGGTTGATTTTTACGGGTTTTGTGAACTATTTAGAAATTTTAAATTCAATATCTTCTTATCTAGGCCCACGACAGGCCAAAGTTGTTAAAAAAACTTGCAATTTTCTAATAAAGTACCATATTGTCAACGTTTAAAAAGGCTAAGGAATTAAATTGGTTTGCTATGAAATTTAAAGGACTATAAAAAAAAAGACCAACTTCAAAATGGAATTATCTTGCCTTGACAAATGAGTTTACTATCACATATATTTTCAAATGAATTAAAAGTTGGAGAAGTTTATGATACTTTTGAAAATTTAATGGTGCTAAGTCATACGGTTGGAAATCAGATGAGGTTTTCATTATTATCCCAAAGATTAATAAGAAGAGGAAACAAAAAATGCAGAACTAAAAAATAAAGGATAGTGGCAGCATAGTTGGTAAATGCTTCGTCTATAATTGATGGGTTATGGGATCGAATCATAAAAGAGGGTAAGGCTCCGTTTGATAACACTGAATCTGAATTCTAAATTCTAAATTCTGAATACTGAAATAATTAATTTGCTGAATTTTAAGCACTGAAAAGAGATATATGAATGTCTGAATCTTAATGCTGAACCTATTTATACTGTTTGATAAATATTCATAACTTAATGCTTAATAAGCTAAATTGTACAATTTTGCCCTTCTATCTTTTAATCCAAAAAGGAAATAGAACCTATGATTTAATTAGGTTCAAAATTGTTAGGTATGAAAATGACAATATTTATTTTTAAATCAAATTAATATAAAAGAAGAAATATATTTTGGAAAACATTAAAAGAAACATTACAATCCAATAATTCATATAACATATAAATTCGGCCTAAAAAATTTAGAAATGATTGTTTGTAATTTCTTCACGCAGGTTATGCATGAATAATTGATCAGCTTGTCTGGATCCTTCTTCGTTTGACATTTAACCTGTAAAGTGACACCAAAGCATTGGTAATCCAAGGCTATACTATAGTTGCAATACAACTCCCACTCCCAAAATAAAATAATAATAATATAACTAGTGATGGTACCTGTTTAAGCTTAGGAATTCGTGATGGCCTCCCTTCAGAGTTTGATAAGAAAAGTCCAAATATAAGTAAAAGGAAGCTGCAATAAACAAGTTTTAAATTCACACCAAATTATATAGAAATTTAATTACTTCCATGGAAAAATGTTGAAGCAAAACAACAAATAATCAATGTCACTTACCTTGGAAAAAATGAATTTGAGATCGGTGAGTACGGTAACAATAAAAAAAAGTTGGGAGGAAAAAAATGACAAAATTATGAAAGAGTAGAAAGATGGAAAAAGATAAAGAGTAGACAGATGTGAGGAGTATGGAGAAATTGTAAAAGTCATTAAATAGGGAGAAAATGGAAGTAGAAAGCCATTAGACAGAGAATATCAGGTAGATAAGGATTTTGAATAGAAAATATCAGGTTGTTTTGTTTAATTAGATAAGGATTTTGAATAGAGAATATTAGGTTGTTTAATTAGATAAGAATTTTGAATAGAAAATATCAGGTTGTTTTGTTTAATTAGATAATGATTTTGAATAGAGAATATTAGGTTGTTTAATTAGATAAGGATTTTGAATATAATTAACAAACAAGGGTAGATTTGGTAGATAAGATAAAGTAGTTGAAGTAAATCTCTTGATTCTTATCAAATTAAGTATTCAGTTACGATTCTTGTGCTGAAAAAAATACACACAAATTCAGCACCACTTAATAAGTTCAGCAGGTGAATTTTTATTTATCAAACACCCAAAACATCTGAATGTCTGAATGAATTCAGTTTCAGCACTTTTTTATGTTATCAAACAGGCACTAAGTAGGAACTAGTGTTGATCCTCATAAATTAAAAAAGAAAAAAAGGAAGGGAGAGGAGCTTGGAAAAGAACAAAAATAAACTAAAACAAATTGCGCACCATATAATTTTGGCTAATTGCTTAAAATATTATTGAAACAAATGACACAATTGTGACACAAAGTTATAAAAGAATTTTGTTTTTTGACAAATTATTATTTCAATTGCAAACAATTAAAAAGAGAAAAAAAATTTCAATTGCTATTAAAAGTTTTGAATAGTCGAGATTTGGCAATTCAATTATTAATAGAATGTTTTTACCTATCGAGTTATTAAAAGTGAAAATTTTTGAATCATTTCGTCCGACTTTACCAATAATTTTATCAATATCTCATAAATCATACGAATTTTTAGATCTAAGAGAGTTAATGGTGTATTTAAGCGGAATGATTAAAAATTTACACTTTTTATAGTTCAGTAAATAAAAACATACTATTAATAATTAAGCGGTCAAATATTATTGACTATTGAAAAAGTTTACTGGCTACCCAAGTAATTTGCTTTTAAAAAATGGTGTTTACTTGATGCATGGAGAAAAAATGATGTGAGAGACCAGAAATATTTATAAAGGTGGTACAGATTAAAAGAAAAGAGAAAGCAAAACCGTAAGCGGAAGGGCGTGCCTGGGGCTGGAATAATTTTAAAAAAAGAAAGAAAAAGAGGTTCCAATGCATAGCAAACAACCGAATGCAAATATTCATCTCTCTTTTTTTCTTTTTTTTTGGGAAAATTCACATGCAGATGCAGGTTGTAATATGTCAGTAGTGGCACGGAGTAGTACTGTGGCAGTCGGTAGCTTCTTTTTTTTGCCTTTCTTTTTTGGGTAATACTACTTGTCTTACTGGTACTGCTTATAGATTCTTAGAAAAATTTAAAAAGCTTTTTAACTTTGATATAAAAAAAAAATTTTAAAATGAAAAAGTTGTAGGGACAGGTGAAAATGCAGAGGTACGGAAGTGCAGCGGAAGGTGAGTACGTGCGTGAGTGTGAGAGTGAGGAGACGAGAAGGAGGAGCGGGAGGAGGAGGAGGAGGAGGGGGCGGAGTTCGGAGGTGGTGGGAAAAAGGTAAAGGCAAAAGTGGAGAGAGAGAGAGAGAGATAAGAAGGGAAATAAGTACTATCTTAGTATAGCAGTAGCAATATTATTTTTATTATTAATTTTTTTTTTTGTATTAGGAGGAGGAGGACGATGACGACAACGACGAAGAGGTGTTGAGAGAGAGAGAGAGAGAGAGAGAGGCTAAGAATGAGAGCATATCCAAGAGGAGCAAGCGATAGACGACGACGTGATGGGGAATTGTGGAACTAGGGAGGAGTCCGCTGTCGTCTCCGGTGCTCATCACCAAGGTGCCTACGCTTTTTCTCTTCTTCTCTTCTTCTCTCCCTCTCTCCGTGCTCTCTCTCCCTCTCAGAATTATTCTGAGTGTCACAGTAACTACCACTACTCAGTCGCTACTCATCATTCCCCTAATCTCACACCAAATCCAGATCTATAAATCTTTTACACGTTTCTTTCAATTTCCCATCGTCCAAACCTGAACCTCATCTAGGTTTCCGGTGGGTTTAATTCAACCCACTAACTGTGGATACATAGGCATTGACAATTGATTTAATCTTCTCTCATTCCTCACATGTCCCTCAGCATCCTTTTCTTCTTCTCTCGTCACTTTTTTTTTTGGCCTACCATTTCAAAGGTACTACTACTATTACTGATAAGGAAAATTCCACTCAATTTGGGCAGTTCAGCAGCTCCAGGCTTTATCCGCAGCAGCCAGTAGAAATCCATTCCCGTGTGCTCCCGCTGACAAGAGGCACGGCCACGGTCGTTCCACCTCAGATCTAAGCAGCGATCCTTGTACCCCCCGCCATTTTGAAGACTTCACCAACAACTCCTTCCTCTATACCCATGTCATCGCCTTCTCCCTATTCGAGCTGGAGACCATCACCAAGAGCTTCCGCTCGGACTACATTCTCGGCGAGGGCGGCTTTGGTACCGTTTACAAGGGCTACATTGATGAGAACGTCAGAGTTGGCCTCAAATCCCTTCCCGTTGCCGTTAAGGTTCTCAACAAGGAGGGCCTTCAGGGCCACCGTGAATGGCTCGTGAGTCCCCTCTCCAACCCACTTTCTTCCATTTCTTTCCTTATTTGACAAACTTCTTTTCCGGATCATAAATGTTACTCCTACCGATTTTTGTTTCTTGTTTCTACTTCCTAGACCGAGGTCAATTTCCTTGGCCAGCTTCGCCATCCTAATCTGGTCAAGCTGATTGGGTATTGCTGCGAGGATGATCACAGATTACTCGTTTATGAGTTCATGTTCCGCGGCAGCCTGGAAAATCACCTTTTCCGAAGTATCCACCTATGTCTCTCTTCTTACCGCCTTACAAGTTACAATCCTCTTGGCTTGCTTAATCTCATTTTGCTTTTCTTCCCCCTCCCCCCGCCCTCCCTCCTTTTATTTTTCATATGTTCTGCCAGCCTCTTTATTTTAGCGTTTTAAATTAAGACTGCTTTACCTGGATCTGTTTTCATTAGACACCATTAATATAGAGGATCTTTTTTCAAGTCAAGGCTAGGCTATCACTATTTATCTGAAATCTATCTCCTAAAATGGACCAGTTACCAAACCTACATCTGAATTAATTCTACATCTGCATTACTATATAGTTTCTTGGTGGGACAAAAGCATTAATTTTTATCTCACTAAGAAACTGAACAAAAACAAAAGAAATTATCTAGTTTCAATTAAACCCAAAAATATACTTTGAACCTCCCCAACACTTGTTTGCACAGAAGTTTGCCAATGTAATTTCTTAAACTGGGTGTGATCAGAGTCATCTTTCTCAAGAGTCTAAGTGAGGTATAGTTTGAGATAAAGACACTGAGAGAGTGCTATTGTGAATATGAAGATTGCAGTCAGGACGTCATTATCATACAAGTGAAGTGGAAAGTTTTCTGTGATAGGCTATGTCTGAAAGTAGAATTCCTTTTACCATCATTTGAAGTGATGATTATTATGTTACAAAATGTTTTTTCTTTTGGGTATGCTAATTGCGCTGGATTTTTGAATCTTTGGATGGATATTTTGTATCATTTTCTTCTGCTCTTAGTTTCTCATGTTGTCTATGTTACTGTAATTGAAGTTTGAATTTGATAAAAATTTTCGGTTGACATGAAGGTTGGATCCTGCAACAATCAAATTTCTTTTAAATTAATTGTATGCCTGTGTTTAATTGATCAAGAAATATGACCAAGCATAGCTGGATATTTGCTTAAAGAACAAGCACCAGTAGAACCTAATTATTTTATTGGACTTTCTCTTCAATAGAATTCTGCTTATTTTTTCTCCACCTTCCCCGAAGTTTGCACATTTTTTTGATGTCTTTTTTTTTTTTAAATAATGACCTGATTTTGTTAACTGAAGTTTGATCTAAAATTTCTTGAGGCATTCAGAGGCAACAGTTACATTATCGTGGTCAACAAGAATGATGATTGCTCTTGGAGCAGCTAAAGGACTTGCTTTCCTTCACAATGCTGAAAGACCAGTAATCTACCGAGACTTTAAGACGTCAAACATTTTACTGGACTCTGTAAGTTGCATTATCATCTGCCAGTTGTGCTTCACTATTCTGCGAACTCTTTTATTTTTTTTTTCAGCTTTTCTTTTTTCTTTTTGTTCTCATTTCAAATTTTCTTTGGGCATTTTTCTTGATAGGATGATAGATAGTTGTTGATGCCTTTAGCTATAAATTGCAGGATTACACAGCTAAACTTTCTGATTTTGGGCTTGCAAAAGCTGGGCCACAAGGTGATGAGACCCATGTTTCAACTCGAGTTATGGGAACTTATGGATATGCAGCTCCTGAATATGTAATGACAGGTATGCCTCTATATGGTTCTGAGCTGACTCTAGTCCATGTTACTAATCCTACATTTTTTCAGGAAGGTTTTATATCTTCTAAAAATGGATCTTTGTGAAATGTTGCAGAGTTGGAACATTCTTTTATTAATGAACTATATCTTTTCTAAATAGGAATGAGTTTATAGCTGATTTTATTCCAGGTTATTGATCCTACCTTTTTCTAGGAAGGTTTTACATATTCTAAAATGGAGCTTTTGCAAAACATGAGACTGTTGGAATTTTTTTTTTTTTTTTTTAACTGATGGACTTTTTCTTTTCTCAATAGGAATTGAGTCACTGACTTATACAAGACTGACTCTAAGATGCATGGATGTGAAAATTGTTTATGCATGCAGCTATATTTGTTTTGTGAAGGTATTCTTTGGCTGACATGAAAATGCAAAACACAGATAGCCCTCGTATATGATCTGGAAGCTGGATTTTCTTGGTGAAAATGTTCATTAATAAATGAAATTATAATTCTCTTAGTACTTGTCTCCCTTTTCTTCTTTTCATCTTGAACTTAGAAATATAGTTAGCTTCAGAACTGGTAAACCGGTGAGGAGGAAGAGAATTTAGCTCTTTATTTATTGACAGTGGCTTGTCTATGATTGGATACAAGTCTTCCTGGATAAAGAGCTTTCTTTCAGCTTACTTAAATTTGCCTAAAAAAGCATCTATATTAGATATAGAGGGAGAGCACCTTTTGGTCTGTGGTGGCCCTCCCTTTTCATTTGTCTTTTTTTTCCCACTAAAACACATAAATTTAAGGCTTTAACTAACCAATATTGTACTAGCTAATATAGCTTTCCACTGTAGGAAAGCTTAACCAAAATAAAGACGTGTGAAAATCCTAATCTTCCTTTTAGAATGAAAAAAAAAGTTAGTATTGAGTGTCGTTTTATCACTAGTAGTTGTTATTAAACTCAGACAGGCCTTTCATGCGGTCAACCAGGAGTACTTGTCGTGGTTAGTAACCTGAAAGGACAATTGACCTGGTGTTCTTACAAAAACTGTGAACTTCTCCCAAGTTTTGAACTTGAGACCTCTTCTATGTGAGCAACCGGCTGTTTTGAATCGGAGGCATGCTAAGCATCTGATCTCTCTTGACCTCTTTGCTCCTTCGGAATTGCGAGTTTTTGGGGGTCCAAATCGCCCTCGTGTAAAGTTTCAAAGCTATGTAGATTAGTCAAAGTCCTTTTTGTCTTCAGATAGACTGGGTTCGCAATTCTGACACATACAGGCTAGAGCATATATCTATGGATATTTCCGTTCTCCCTAAAGACTGGTTCGGAGTGACGTTTACTGGAAAACATAGGAGGAGAAAGGCTAAAACTGGTTTGCATATTTTTAAAATGTTTGTGGGTTTCTCAAATTTCGTGCAATGAAGAGAGTGTTAGCTCAGACCTTTATGATGTTTGTCCATCGTCTTAGACTTGATTTTGTGAAAGCAAATTCGAACGGAGAATAATACCATTTTAGATTGAAACTTCTCTGTTAGAAGAATTTATTGCACAATTTGCACTGCTCATTTCGGAGCTGAGGCCTTCGTCAATACAATAAAGAAACTTGGGGATTTATTTGCTACCTGAAGTTAGATATTAACCTTCCTAGCTCAAAACTCAAAAGGCTAGTAAAAGTTATTGTCATGTCGCCTTATGCTTCTACGATCTCTCATTCGTCATAATCTTTTTGATACTGACAGGGCATCTTACTGCAAGGAGTGATGTGTACAGTTTTGGGGTGGTCCTGCTAGAGCTATTGACTGGAAAGAAGTCTGTAGACAAGACCAGACCAAGCAAGGAGCAGAATTTGGTGGATTGGGCCAGGCCGAAGCTAAATGATAAAAGGAAAATGCTCCAAATAATAGATCCAAGATTAGAAAATCAGTACTCTGTCAGGGCGGCACAAAAGGCGTGCAGTCTAGCGTACTATTGCTTGAGCCAGAACCCGAAAGCAAGGCCCTTAATGAGTGATGTGGTCGAGACTTTGGAGCCTCTACAATGCAGTGGTGGCGGTACAGATGGAGGTTCGGTATTATTGGCGGCAGCGTCCTCATCAGCCTCTTTTCAAATTGGTACTGGTGGTCCAATTGCGCCTGGAAGAGCACGAGACTATCGGTTGGAACAAAGATTTGGTGGTACAGTTCGTCCTACTACTGCGAGTTGCCGGTCTCCCAACCCAGACTGTTCTCCAGGAGGTGGCCCCACTGCATGCCGGGTTAGATGATAAAAGTGGCATGTTTTGTTGTAATGTTAATAGCAAACCATAACGGTTGTTTGTGCATTTACCGTTGTGTGTCTTCATCACTACCTGTTTTTAAGTTTACCGTGTCAAAGCTATTTAAGGACATTCCTTTCAGGTGGATGGTTGGAATGTTCTTGAACTTCCGACTTCAGAGTTGCAGTATTCTTCATTTGCTTAAACAGTTGTCTTTACTAATGATATCTCTTATGCCCTAAGCCAGGGATCCACAGCCACCACGGCCACTTACAGGATTGATGGTGTCCAGAAACTGTTTACCGTGATGTTTTCTAAAATTACTTTGTATCCCATAGGGTATCTACTACTTTAATATTAATGTGTTGCTTCTTAGTTGTGTTAAAACCAAAAGAAAAAAAAAGATGAAACTTTTGTTCTTCAATTGTGGATGGGAGATCTATCCGGTATGCTTCTGGCTTAACCTTTTTCGACTTATAATAAATCCCCCTTTAAACTGCTTTCTTTTTTGGGTGTAAATCGTCAATCTCTCTGTGTGTGTGTGTGAGAGAGAGAGAGAGAGAGAGTCAATACCAATAGCATCCAACTGCTATGCCAAAAAACAAAAAAAGGTTTCTACAACAAGCACCCGAGAGCTCAATAAGTTTGATAATACAGTGATTGCTAGTCGTCTGAACGAATTGAAGTCTCTTTCAACCCGCCCATCGTTCGACAAGGAAGGTGGGATTTTAATCTCTTTGCAGAGCAGTTGCGTGAAAATACATCAAAAGTTCAATTCCCTGTTTTACCTCAAAAGTTTGGGATGCTGCGCATAAACGAAGTCCTTCCTGTCTAAATCGAGGAACCAACCACATTTAGCTAACCATCACGAGTTGTTTAGCAATGTGGGCAATCAGGACGTTCTTTCAGACTACTGCATTAATTGTGGCCCATGAATGCTAATATACAAGGATTGCAGCTCCATCAAACCTAACCTGCTTTCCAGCATAAAAGATGCTCTTATCATACATGTAAAAGAAGTACTCAAAAGTCTCGAACCAAGCTGAGTAGATCGGCTGAACTGGCAGAAACAATTACAACAGCCAGCAGAGCGACATCATAGTCTCCTAGATGTTCATCTCTTTGGGGGATGGCTTCATAAATGATAAGTCATTATCGTTCTTGATTTCTTCTGCATCATTGGGTACATTCAGCTCATTGCGTGTATCGTGATCAACTGTAATCATTAACTTGTTCGTCACAGGAGTTGATGGGTCAGTTTCCAAGTCAGACGCCTCCTGGTCCTCATATGTGAAGGAGCGAGTTGAGTGACCAGTAGTTTTGAAACGATGTAGTGCTGGCCCTGTCGAATGCAAAGTTGAAGCCACTGAAGCAGTTGGACTTGCATCACCCAATCTTCTAGTTGGAGACTTCCTTCCCTGCTTTTTCTTCACAGCCATATGCCACTTCTTCAGGGCTTTGGAAGTTTGTTCATCAAAGATTGATTTTTTCATATAGGAACCCATCTGCAAATATAGTCAAAACCATCACCTAATTCTAAATAAAATAGTTCACATGAAGAGAAATTTTCTACAATTGATAGTTACATTCCATCCCTAGGGAATTAGGTACAGATGGATTAACAACTGACAAGCTTGTGTAGCAGTTCATGAGAAATCTGCTTGACAAGTCATGACATAAAGTATTGAAGGATGCATTACTCAGTGCCATTGACAGTCTTATCAGCCAGAGAAATGCAATAGATCTTATAAGACATGTTGAACAGTGTTAAGGTACCTGAGCTACAAGAGCATAAAGTGGAAGCGTGATGTAGCTGCATAAAACTAGGACTCCTACCCTGCAATGTCGCAGAAGATTATTTAACATGGATTCAAAACGCCAAACTGGAAATTGAATTTAACATCCAACGGGTGACTCTATTGTTAGAAATGTTTTACGAAGAAGCATACCCTAAAGCAAGTTTGGCAATGACTAGCTCGAAATTCTCATGGAAGCAAGATTTTAGCCCAAACTCATACTGCAGAGGATGAAAATCTCAATAATGTTGTTTAGCATGGAGTTTCGACTTAGATTCAGATTTCAGTACTTGAGAAATGGAGAAAATCATTACCCAAATCCACAGAAAGTATGTTATTTGGAATGAGTTCTGCAAAATGGGAAAACTGATCAGAACATTGGATGTGTAAAATTAGCAAAATTAAAATTAACTACTATGTAATAAATGGGATTTTCAGTCGACAGAAGTAAAAGATAAAAGGTCTTTTTTTTTTTGGCGGGAATGGCAAGGGTCATTTCTTCAAAAGGGTAAGTATCTGACATAATGAACGTTGAGAAGGGGATGGTCACTTGACTATTTGAAAATTTATGTTGACATCTTTCTCCAATCCATTACTGCTGCATAAATACATAATCCATATCATCACAAAATCTCTTCTTTTGTCTCTAATTTTATTTGTGCTTACAAAGAGGTCCGTTCTGCCAAGGGTTACCACAAGTGTTTTAAATAATATGACCCAAAAAAAATTTGTCAATAGCTGTTAAATGAGCATTAAGGTGCTGAGTGCTGACAATTTTTTATGGAGCCATGCATGCTGCAAATCTTGGTTATGCAAGGCAGGCATTTCTTACAGAACATCTAGGATCAACATTAAAACTATTGGCTATCAGCTTTTGGCTTTTGATGGTATAGTACAGAAAGGAGTAATAGTGGAGATAACTTTCCCTACTCGCTTTTAGGTAACAGAGTTTGATCTTTAATATCCATAATAGCAGGAGTCAATACCTGAAACAGAGCGAAGTGAATAAGATGAAGAACTAACTGAGGATGCCCAAACCAGAAGTATTTATCTGAGCCTTGCACAAGTGGAATGCCCTGAACCACTGCATGTCTCTCTGTAATTTCAATGGCCATCCTTGTCAAAATAGCTTGAAGCTTCGTCCCAACTGCTAAGATTATCTGAGAAAGGTGATGTACTTAGGAGTTTTAAGCTTGCCAGCATAAGAGACAATATAACTAGGAGATGATACTTACAACCACAGGAATTAGGGATGCCCAGAACAAGGCTTTCCAACCTGAGTTGAAAAACTTTTTCCATTTAATATATGAATATACATACTAAAATGGACCTAAAGCTCAAGTAGAATCATTAAATATTAGTGAAAAAAGAACAAAATACTAGCAGCATATCTGTTATTGGAAAAGACACTTACCACTGACATTTAAGAGCAAGAAAACCACAAAAGACGCCCATAACACTGGACTGCCAACATTTTCAAGCAGTCAACAAATAAGAGCAGATATTAGAATGTTACATCATGAAGACATAGAAATCCTTTACGAAATTAACGATCATTACCTGACTCCCACCACAGTCTTGAAATCATCCTCTAATGACCTCTTTATGTACTTTTGAAAGTTAAATTTACTTCCAGGAGCTAAATGAACCTGCAGATGCATCAAATATATTTTAAGGGATGATAATCCATGGAGGATTTAAAATTAAGTACAGACAAACAAACAAGTACTTCATTGGAAACTTACACTAATAAATCCATTGCGCAATGTCAAATAGTCAGATTTACTGACGGAGTGGAAAAACTGTCTGACAAAGCAGCCCTGCAGGAGTGAAACATTAGGATAAGCTTGCAAAAAGAAAAAGAGATAATGTAACAGTCATTGAAACACATATCCAACAAGCATATAAAAGTGAGTCAGAATGACTAAGCCCAAGAAAGTGGTACCTTATCATACAAAGCCTTTACTGAGCCAATACTAGCAAATTTTGAATGTGGGCCAACAAGTTAAAGACTCAATAATACCTCAATCACTTTTATATTTACTGAAAAGAAATACTTCTTACAATGTAAAAGAAGATCGGTATACTGGTCCAGAAACTGGTGTGTGCTCTCACGAAAGATGTTTCATGAGTAAGCCTAAATCTTGTAGGATCTGCTGATTCAGAGGGTTCATTATTAATGCGGTGACAAACAGACAGTGAAATCGAAGTTACACTTGGCAACATTATATTTTCTAGATCGTACAGTAGCATACCATTTGAAAATTCATAATGATGCGATGAAGTCTCCTGCTCCCAATCCTTCCAACCACGAATCTGACAACCATAATTCGACCATGAGCTCTAATCTGGTCAAAGGTATTGGAAGCAATGGCACTTCAACTACAAAAGATTAATCATTGAAATGGACATACAGGAGTGGGAGACATAAATTGCTCCTAAATCTAATAATGTTCCAAGGACAAATGTTGTCTTGCCTGATGACATGTTAAAATAGACTAGAAACTGGAAATATTCAGAAGTAAACAATATTTTCTGTGACATTCATCAACTACATTTTTTAAATGGAAAAGCAGAGAAAACATTATTAAATACTTAATTAAGTAAGATGAATCAAATAAGCTAAAACCACCTGTCCCATGATATCTTAAAAAAACACTCTCCTTCTAAACGTTGCATGAAATTTGGATCCACAGCAACTGCCAAGTGGGCATAACCTGAATTACCTTGAGTCTTCCTAGAGCCATTGTGACAGCACTATATATCACGTGAAAGACAGCTAAAAAGAATATGAGGATGTGTAACTGATGCAGTCCATCAACAGATATCAGTGGTACTCGCCCCTGTTGAATATTGTCAGATTAGTTTGCAGTAGAGCCTTATACATGCAACTATCTCATGATTTAGGGAGACCCATGCATAAAAAACTCTTTATCAAACAAAATAATCTCGTCATGAAGGAAAATCTACACTCTAGGTGTGGATGGGTTTAAGCGTTTAGGCAAAGGGAAAAATTCTGAAAAGGGCGTGCTTGGAGGCCAAATGCACAAGGAAAGTTTAACTTTGGAGTATTCACTATGAAGGGTATTTTTCCTGATTTCTGTATAAAACATACAATTACATTTTATAATGAAGCTAGTAAAAGTGCCCTTTATAAAAAGTAGCAGAAACTTGCGCATTCTCTACGAAATAAGGCTCCAAGGGTAAGTGAGAGGGATGGGAGGGAGTGCAAATGAGAGGTCTCGGGTTAAAGCCCCCCTACTCGCACTTAAACAAAAAGCTCCAGGATACCAGTTTTACTAATTTTCCCTGAACTAAAAGCTATTTGCAAATATATCATGGTAATCAAGAAACAAACGGTGCAAATCGAGTTCCACACAAAGATAGGAAGCAAAGATTAATTTACCTGACACAATGCAAAGAAAGAACAATCAGACAAAATCAGCAACCAAATTAAGATCTCCCTCATGAAGGAAGGAAATTATAAACAAGAAGAAGGAGAAGAGGCCATCCACTACATCTAGAAATCAAAAGCACCATTGAGCAACATTTTCTTTCAACCATTTGTGTCTGCAAGAAAGTTGTAAATTTTCTCTAAATCTGCTTAAAAATACAAATTGGGCCTCAGATGATGAATTTTTAACTAGGAAAATGTAAAAGAGAAATGAATAATTAACTATATTTTTATTTTATTTTATGTTCACTTTTTTAAGCAGGGGAAGGGTGGGATTACTTAGCGAGGAGGGGGAGGGGCATTTGAACCCAAGAACTTTAAATCTTGGGGCCTCAACCTTAGCAACTAAACCTAGGCCTCCTCGGCTGAATAATTAACCATAAAATTCAAGAATCATGGAGAGATTGTTAGTGTATTTCCATAACCATCAACTATGTATTGAGTTTGTCTGCATCTTAAGGGAGATATTAAGGATGCATACGTACAGGTAAGTTTACTAGCTTGACTGATCAATGCTTGAAAATGAAAAAGACACTCCTAAAATGCTAAAAACAAGTATAAACAACAATAGAAAAAGGATGTGGTATTGTGCAAATATGTCATTTCATCTCATCAACAGAACAGAGATGATTTTGAATTCACTCTAAAAGAAGGCAGCTCTTGCTTATTTTCAAATGAATCTGTCAGATAGTTGAGTAACATCATGAAGAACCTGATCAATAACATTCTCTTCTGTTGTCCTCTAAGGATAGAACAACAAGAGAAAGAATTATCTCCTGAATTGCATTTTGTATTGAAAAATTTCACAGTTTTTGTGACTCCTATTGGTTGGGAAATTCTGACATGTGAAAGGCATATAGAAGCATCTTCATTATCCCATTCTCCTTGGTTTATTCAAGGTATTATTAAAGAATATTCATGCATGTTGACTTCTAAGAAACATCAATTCTTCAACAGTGCTTTAGCTAATAAGAGATCATCTATATGGTCAGTAATCATCAGTCGCTCAACGAGTTTTACAAGAAAGCCCAGTTTCACCTTTGTCAAATGAACAAGGAACATGAATTACCTGCTTGCAAGAAGGCTCTTTAGCACCAGCAGCCAGAACTCTACGCTCGTACCCTATAAGCCTCCGACGATGTCCATCATTTTTAGTAGCAACTTTGTCACGTGCACGACAGGGCAGCATAGAGTCAGCAACACCAGAAGGTACACAGATTTGGGTGATGTAATACTGACTGAATACGAGAAGTAGTGAGATAAAACCGAGAATCATCAACTCTGCCCATTAGATCACGTAAGGTTAGTCAAAGATTGAAATGCTATCTAGTAAACGTTTTACTACATTACCTAAAAAGAAAAAAACCACGGACATGGTGTGAAATGACAATAGAGAAGTTACACTGCATACCATTTTTTACCTTCTCCAAAGCTTCATAAAGAGCTTTCTTGTGCCTATCCGTTAACCACTGATGAAGAAGAAAAATTACGAAAGAAGAATTAGCAAGCAGGAAGAATAGAGGTCAGAGGGGTGGGGGAAGGCAAAATAATAATGACAATAATCGAAGGAAATTGCTTATAGTCTATAGAGAGCATTGCGGAATGTGAGAAGAAAATTAAACAAAAATATCCACTAAAAGGGAAAAAAGAAGAAGAAGAAGACGACAGAGAAACAAGAAAAACAAACGTCAAAAGATATTGTCAATACTCCTGAGCAATACGTTTGCGAGAAGTATATATATATATATATATATATATATATATATATATATATATTGAGATCAGGGGGGCAATAATTGGTTGAAACTTGGGTTGAACAATCAGTTACTTGTAGCACAAATTAAAATAATAACTCGGGCAGTTAACAACAAAAGAAAAAGAAAAGAAGTCAACAAGCATGCGAAGTAAGGAGACACTGGAGGAGGGATTGAGCTGCAAATGTGTGCATAATTTGCAGACTGCAACTATCTAAAAAGTGTTACTCACAGTTCCAATTTTGTGGAGAAGTTTCTCCAAGGCAATGGAAATGAGGATGATGACAGCACAAACACCAGCCACAGCCCATGTGGGTGTCTGGTCAAGCTGCCTTGAACTTCCTCCACCTCCACCTGCCATGGTTTTTCTATATCAATCCAGCGGTTTCAGCTTTCTTTGGTCTTCAGCACTTGGAATCTTTTTCTTCTTCGGCTCCGAAACAAACTTAACACCGCAATTTAGAAATATCCTCTCTTTCTGCACAAAAAATTTGTTCTTGTTCAACTAAGGCTACAAACAAAATACTCTATTACCACTGGGATTAAATATGGCATAGTAGTAGTAAACAATATATATGTATATATATATATATATATATATCTGGTCCGATCTGGTGAATGGAAGTTGCAATATGAAATGCACGCGCATTCACTGCACGTCTTGATGCCACATTCACACACCGGTATTTACATTAATATATGTATCTATTAGTAGTAGGAAGTAGTAACTAGTGCTCGTAGAGAGCATTTATTGCTCCTCCTAGTAAAGTGACTATAGACAGCCCAGCGAACATAGAACGCGGCGGGCGGATTGGGGTGTCTTCTCTTACTCGTACCATTACAGTAGTAATTACTTGGGGGAGCCTGGAGTTATGAATCCGTTATCCAATAAAAAGACGACCAGCAAAGTCTTGATGCCTTTTAGTCTTATACTCCTCTCCGATTTTTTTGGGGTGTGTTCGTAGAATAGGTAAAAGATTTTTTTGAGTATATTCGTTCGTCTTTGATAGGGTGCATTTTGTTGGTAATTTTGTGAATATTTTTTCCTTAATTTTGGACTAAATATTGTATTAACTGCTAAATTCTATTTATTTTTTATTAATGGCATTAATTGCAGGTAAGTGGAGCAAAAATTGGTTAAAGGAACAATTTTTCATTAAACTTCGAACTAGTTTGACTTAAGCGATGTCAAGACCTGCTATCAAGTTCCAGAGACTCTAAGATTTTTTGTGCGTGGAAATAACCTAGTTCGAGTTAAACTCTGAGTAGAATGATCCTGGTTGTATGGATAGAGTATTATTTGGAATATTATTGGGAATAATTATTGTAACACTTTTTATAATATGAGATATGTGAGATAAAAATATGATTAAAAATATAAAAAGATGAATTGAAAAATACATTTATAATGCAAGCGAAATATTATTTAAACAGTACTTCTAAGGAAAGGAGAACAATTGCATCGTGTCTATTGGTTTTGGAAGAAAACAAGGATGCATCTCTTGTATCTCTGGTAGCCGCATGTCCATGGAAAATCGTCATACGTCTGCGTTGGGATTTTTCTAGGCGATGGTTTTCCTTGCTAGTCAAGGGTCAAATTGAAGATTTGATTCCAAATATTTGTAAAATTGAAATGATTTTTATTTATTTCTTTTAATTCATTGATATTATGATTTCGATTTAATTTCTTATAATTATTTTATTATTTGAATGTCAAGGGATCGATATTCTAATTAACCTAATAATCTGCTGCTATATTAACTAGCTAAATTGAGTGTGTTTGGATTGAAATGATTTGAAAAAAAATAATTTGTTTCACAAATCTCAATCACCTTTTTGTCTCACATATATCACATCACAAAAAGTACTACAGTAATTATCTCAAATAAATCATCCAAATAAATTCCTAATCAAACAAACTTGATTAGTTGATATTAGTTGTAACTAGCATGATTAGTTTCATATTAGTGAAACGTATGATTTAATTTAAACAAACTCTAGTAGTGTGAGGATCCGTAAAATTTTCTTATTTTATATCATTTTATTCTACTTCTTTTCGTGCATTTTCTTTATTTTATTTTACTACCTTAATTTTCTAAACATTTTATAAGTGAATATAGTTTTAAAAATATTTTTCTAGTATAAGTTAGTTCGTGTTAATTTGGAAGTGTATTAGGGACGTGGGACCCGCTAGTGCGTAAAGTGCGGTAAATTTCGACGACTAAGTAAAGTTTTGCATAAATGAAGATTATTTATAAGGTGTTAAGGGATAATTAGAGGTTAGCTAGATAAATTAACCTTTGGTAGACAAAAGGATGAGAATAAGCTTAGGATAGCTAGGTGTCATGAAATCATTGGTTGTGGACTTTGACCAACCTTTCTTTACCTTTACTAAAAATCAAATTTTGACTAAAATTCCCTTCATTTTCCTTCTTGCTTGGCCGGCTATTGAGAGAGAAAAACCAAGAGTGAGACTTCACTTTGTTCTTCAATTTATTGTCCAAATCTTGAGTTCCAACCGATTAAATCGCAAACCCCTCCATAAAAATGCTAACCAAGGAGGAATAAAGGTTTTGGTAGAGGGATTTTTGTAAAAGAAACCCTAAACTACCATCTTTCCTAAGGTTCCAAGGTAACTCACCTAGAAATTTCCTTTTTGCTCTTAATAATTGCAAATTAGTGGATTAGAGTTGTTAAATAAGTAATTTTCTGAGAAAGTTTATGATTTGAAGGAGGGTTATGGTAAATTTCAATTTTTATATTGAATTTTCTGTCCTCACGTGATGATTGATGATTAGCCATGGTTTGGTAGTTTGTTATCTGTAATTTTGAGTTTGGATATGTTAGTTTCACTTGTCTACAAAAAATTTCAACTTGTGTACCTCAATTTCAGTTTAGGGTTTTGAATTTAGGGATTTATTATCGTTGGTTTTAAAGCTCTTAAATGGCTAAGATTGAAGGGTATTATGACCCTAAGGAAGTGTGTTTAATAGCCTAGTATTTGTATGTACAATTGTGGTTGACATGAGTTGTGATTGGTGACTATTGTAGGGTGGAAAAGTAGAGAATTAAGGGGAGGTGTTGTCCAATTGTTTAGGCCATTTGGTTCCTTTAAGTTTGAGTTGCATTTTGGTAGAAATGAAGGGTTTTTGTGTTGTTCGTATCCCTATGACCAACTATTACCTTTTTTACTCAAAAGTTACATTTTATCTCTTTGTACTAGTAGTTAACTCGGAGAGACATACAACTTGTAGTCGAGTCTCATTTATGTATTCCGTTTATTGGGTTTGTGAATGTGGGAACCCTAATTATCTTGTCTTGGTTATTTTAGGATTTCTCGGTGATTAAAATCATACTTTGGGCGAAAATTTTTGAAGTTATCTTTACTTGAACTGGTGAGTGTACCATTCCCTTGATTTGTTGATTAACTGGTTTACTTGTACTTGATATCTGTGACTTGAATGACTGTGAACTCTGTTTATTCTGAATGAGACGAGAGTGTACTTTATCACACTCGTTCTCTTGCCTATGTGACTGTTTACTGTATAAATTGGAATCTATTACTGTGTCTGATCTGATGTCATTTGGAAGTGTATCCAACGACCTTCTTGTTAAACTTGAGCTCAACCTCATGGGGAATCAATTGAATCGAGCCAGTAAGGGCTTGGTCGAGGAAAATTGACAAACCATGGTGACTATTCTTGGGAAATCTTTGGGTATTGAAGATTCTGAATTCCCGGTATATTTGAGTATTACTATTTTTGTTCTTGTTTGGCGTTTGGACCCGGTAAGGGGTATGTTTGGTGAACGGGATTTGGCGTAAGAGGGGTCTACGGACATGTTTGTTCCATTAAACGTTGACGGAGGGTCAACGAGTTTGGATCAAGTATTGCAATGGAAATTTTGGCTCTTGAGAGCCACCAGTATCCTTTCTATTTGAAATGTTTATTCATTTCCCTATTTGGCATGTATATTTGATTGATTAAAAAGATGATCCATGATTCTCGATTGTTTGTATTTTTTGATATTTCATTGAGCGTAAACTCACCCTTTTCCGTTGCATTTGTTTTCCTTACAGGGAACAATGATTTGGAACTATGATGTTTTGAGAAAAGAGTCGAGCTAGTTTAAATATTCTTTTGTATAGCTCCTCTGTAATCGAAAAACCCTAATTGTATCTTAATCAAATGTTTCCCTTTTGAGTTGTAAATTTACCAATGTGTGTATATAAAAGTGTTTGATCTTGTCTATGTGACTCATTTGATTGGGAATGTACATTCTCTAGTATTATATATAGTTTGCTTGTACTTGATTGGGATTCGGACGAGTGTAGAGTTTGAATGTGGAAAGAAAAATTTTGGCGGGAAACTATTTCACTGAATCCGGCCAGCTCTTGGCCGGATATCTGGCTGAATTAGCAGGGGAATTTGAAAAAAAATTTTGGTTGCTCACTGCCTTGAATCCGACCAGATTGTGACGTGGCAGCTACTGTTCATTTTCATTTTCGTTTTCGTTCTTCATTATTCGTTGTACGTGAATCGTTTGATCGCAGTGTTATCGCTCAGAATGGTTTGACTTTCGTGTTCTCGGCTTAATAATCTCCGATTGTGGGTTTCTTGGGGTTCTATCGCGCGTTATGTAGGGTTTGTGAGTGTTTTGACTCCGTAATCCTGTCGAGAGTTGGGCAGGCGGTCCGCCGAACCCTCTGATTCGCCTTAGGGGAAGGTGGGGTTGTGACAAGTAGTATGTTTGTTGGTTTTGGTTAAAACTTTTCTAATTTTTAATGTAATCGAAAAATTAAATTCCACGGTTCTACATGAGATTATTTCTTGGTTAGGAAATAATTAACGGTAGTACTTTAATTATCGATAAAATAAGTAAGAGTTGGCTGTCAGTCTGTCAGAGTTTGTTTATGATTATAACCAATTTATTAATAAATAATTGAATTATTTTGGCATTGATGATCCGTTTGTGAACCATATCTGAAAAGTTACACCTTTGAATAGAGTTTTTCTATTATTGATTTATTTCCTATTTATTTTTGGGATTTACTTTCCTTAAATTAGTTAATGAGTTATTTTCTAATTTTCTAAAATCCCCCCATAATTATCACTTTAAACAAAAAAAAAAAACAAATTTTTTCCAATTCCTTCTGCTCATAGCCATATGCAAAATCTATAATTTCTTGAGTAAGTTTTATTATTGTACAGGCGCAGCCATTTCCCCCGAAGTCACGATTAATATTTGACTCCAATGAAGGCATGATTAGCGTAGAAGCCGGCGGATAAATTCCAACCTAGTAGGGATTAACGTCTATTCATAGTCCCCCAAACTTTTTTGTCCGTACCTACTGTATCGCCGTTGATGGTGTCGCCACTTGCCTGTGGTGCTCTCCAGCTAAAAAACTAGTACTTGGGGACCACATAAGCATTGCATGGGTTCAAAGCGCAATCATACGGGATCAATAGTTGCAAACTAGTCTCCGCTTGATAAAATCATCTTTGAAATCTGAAATATAGGTGTTGAACGAATTAAGCTACTTAATTTTAAAAATTTATTTTTATTTGATAACTAGCTAAATTTAAACACTAATCGGAACATCAAATATTATGAGAATTTAAACATTGAATTGAAATAACGTTTAGAGAGGGCAAATGTGCCTGTGCATGTGATAGAAGAGAAGGTTTATGTATATACTTAATTGGGGGGGGGGGGAGGGGGAGCCTGCAAAATGCACAGGAGTGAATGCCTGTGTTATAATTTGTCAAGTATCATGAGATTAAAAAAGAAAAGAATACTATCAATATCTATAAGAAAATGATAAAGTATAGTGATGTTTAAATGCACAAATAGAATCAAATATGCTAATTTGTTTAAGTGGAGAATTGTAAAAGTAATCAAATGGTCATTTAATCACATTATTATAAGTCGGTAGGAATTTTCACAGCGTTTGCTGAGGAAATGTTGACAAAAAGTTGAATCAGTCTCGTTCTTGCAATTGTAATGATTAGAAAGAAAATCAAACATATTTTTGCAGTACTTTCCTTTGTTATCAAAGGATTATGAAATTTCACTACAATAATAAATTCAGCATAGTGATTCTCCGCAAACAATTCGACACAATTTCGATTCAGCAACAGTTAACGGGTAATTTTGGAGTATGCTAAATCTTAAGGCTATTTTTTTTTTTTTGAAACATAAAAAGAAAACCTCCATTCATGTCAAATCTTCAAATCTTAAGGCTATTAATCTTGATGTTTTGTTGAAAGAGATAGAGGTAAGGTAAGGTGATCCGAATTTATCTCAGCCAATAACCTCCGACTACAATAAATCAAAAGAAAAGGGTTTGTATATTCTGACAGAGCAACTATGTGTGTAAGAGTAAGACGATGACTGTGTATGCAATTACAGAAACTGGAACAGTATTCCGAACAGAGAGCATCCGATCCGGCCCTATGTTTTGTCGCGGAAATGTTCATCCATTTGGAATTGGATTTGGTCATCATATATTTCATTGATGTTGTCGTGCTGGGCGCAAACGCATCTAAGAGCCTTGAGAATTCAGCCCAAACAAGAGAGTCCGACAACATTACAGACTCCGCAATGAGAGGGACAGGCGGGGCGGGGTATGTATCTACTGGCTACTGCATCGTACTCTTCCAAAACTTCCCCTCTTCTTGGATAACAACAGATTTGAGAATCCAGTTCCAGACTTGTTCCGCTCAAAATGTCTAGTGGTATTTACTTGGACAAATCTTCTTCTTACGAGTGAGGAGCACATCTTTAATTTTGATTAATTAGACTCATAGAGACTCCCAAGTCACTCATCAGGATATCCTAGTACCCTTTATTCCGACAGGTGCTTCCTCTTCCTGCAGTACCACCATACTCGCATTTCATTTCCATCGCTCCTCCTTTCTAGTTTTTCTGATTCTTTTTTTTCCATAACAATAATAACCCAGTAGTATTATCAGGTACCGGAATTCACCATTAGTCACCATGTCCAAGATTCATCCGGCTGAAAATCAAGGGCGACACCGACCGAGTCGACATTTAACAACACCTATACCTGACCATCCTCTTCGTCCTGGCCCTAGTCCCTCCGTGCTCACCGTCTGGAAGAAATCCAGCATGAGTTTCCAGGGAACTGATGGTTTCACGGTTTTCGATCACTGTGGAAGATTGGTTTTCCGAGTAGACAACTATACCAGAAAGAGTTGGGCTGCTGCAAGCGCCGGACTCCTCCTCATGGACGGATCCGGCAAAGGTCTACTCACATTGAAACCCCAGGTACCTACCTACCACACCTACTTCTTTACCAATCCTCGGAATCCTGGGAACAAAAAATCATATCAAGCTACTAGTTTGTTCTATTCTCTGCACCATAATGAATCTAACCCCATGCTTGTTTACCTCCCTTTTATTTCATTCTCAATCGTGTTGCCAAAGTTGCTCAGCGTGCAACATCAGTGGACAGGATATCGGGGCGAGGACAACCGATGCTCGAGGGCATTTACCATGAGAAGACCACCATCGCTGCTGATTCCCAGAAGTGCATGCGAGGCTGAAGTGTTTATAGGAGAGAACATAAAGGAAACCAGCGAGAGGAAACCTGACCTAAAAGCTGAGGGATCCTTCAGAAGGCGGAATTGCAAGATCGTCACTACTGCCACCGGCGAACTGGTTGCCCAGATTTCCCGGAAACGAATAAATACTACCCTTCTGCTGAGCGACGATGTTTTCACGCTCGTAGTACACCCTGGATTTGAGCCTGACCTTGTTATGGCCTTCGTAATCATCCTGGATCGCATTTGTTGCCAGACTAATTACGCCCCCATCCTCTGTTCATAAAACATTTTTTCTGTACATCTATTTGAATAGAGTCAATTGACCCATTCCAAATGGCACTCCACTCATCATCAACTGAGCCGGACGCCAGGCACCCTGTCAGGGTCGTGAGCTAATTTCTGGAATTGGGATTGGGTTCAGAGGGCATGAAGGTAAGAAGAACAAGAAGGGATCAGAGAGAACAAGAAGAAAGAAAGAGAAAAACTAACAGAAAGGAGAGAGAAAGAGATTCTGTGCATTTACTCAACATAACCGTATTACAAATGCAGAGGGACTATTTATGCAATTTAATCCCAACAGAATATGCGCGCTAATTACATTCACCGCCATTTAAGTAGAACGGTGCCGTATTACACTTATTGGCTAAACGCAAGAAACGCTATACTAAACGACCAGGTGATAGTGTATTTGGTCCTGACAGTCCCACCCTCTTAGCAAAAGCTTGTCCTCAAGCTTGAAAGTCTGGGAATTGGCTGTCTATGAAGCTTCTATCCTCCCAGGATGACTCCGACTCTGGTAAATTGTTCCATTTTACCAAATATTGGACGACTGGTTGAGCAGCTCTCATTACTGCCCCGTCTCTGGAGAACCTTCTCTGGCCTTAATAAGCATTGGTCTGTCGCATCCAATTCTGGCAGGTTGGAATCCACACTCTGTGCAAGTCCTATCTTCCTCTTGAGTAATGAAACATGAAATACTGGATGAATCCGGGCTCTCTCTGGTAGTTTGAGTTTATAGGCTACTGCTCCCACTTTTGCACTAATCTGGAAAGGTCCAAAATATTTAGCAGCTAATTTTAAGTTTCTACGAATAGCAACTGACTGCTGCCTATATGGTTGTAGCTTGAGAAATACCCAATCCCCTTCCAGTGAGTTCATCTTGCTCTCCCTCAGCATCCTCGAATTCAACCTCCTCCTCCTCTTCAGTATTCAAGCAGTTCAGATTTCCTTTCTTGCACTGGTGTCCTACTCCAAATTTTTCCCCACACCTGTAGCACAGGCCATGCTTACGCCTATACTGCATTTCCTCAGCTGATATCTTACTGAGGTCTCGATGGATTGAATCAGTTTTCCTAGCGGCAGGAACGATTGCTGGTAACTTGTATGAGTGTTGGCGAACCTGGTCATGTGTGGAATTCTTATACATTCCAAATCTTGGTTCTACTGCCCCCCTTCCTGCGGCCTTACTTTGTTTGGTCTGGATTTCCAGGGAACATTCTTGTAGTTCTGCAACTTCGAAAGCCTTCATTAATGTCTGTGGTCTGAACATCTTCACCATAGGTTTAATTTCGTCTTTGAGTCCACTAATAAAACTGGAAACAAAGTAAGACTCATCTAACCTAGGATTTTTCATTAGCATAAGCGTTTTCAATTCCTCAAATTTCTCCTCATAATCTTCAACAGTGCCCTTCTGATGTAACTTATTAAACTCTTCCACTATGTCACGGGAGTTACTTCCAGAAAACCTCTCGCACAGTAGCTCACTAAATTCTCCCCAAGACAGTCCAGGTTTCACCAGTTTTACCCCTTGAAACCAGTTGTCAGCCTTCCCTTCCAAAAACATTTCTGCTACATCTACTTTCTGACATTCTACTATCTGATAGTTCAGGAAATACTTTTGACATTTCCTCACCCACTCCCTAGGGTTCCCAGAACTAAACATTGGCAATTCCATACGAGGCACATTAGGAATGAACTGCCTACCTCTCAACTCAGGTTGGCTCCCTGGCCCTTCGTTTGGAGGTGTCAATCTTAGATGCAATGGAGGCGTCGGCAAGATTGGTTCAGTTCCTCCTCCGTCCAAGTCAGAGATGCCTTTCTCCTTCATCAGCAACCTCATCATCGTACTGAACCTCTGCTCCATCTTATTGAATTTCTGGTCTAGATTCCCCACCATTGCCTCCAATTTCGCATTGTTTTGATCCATTTCGTCATGAAGATTCTGCTGCAGCTCCACGACGCCTGCGTTCTGCATTGTCGCCACCGATTCCATCAATTCCTGCAGCTTACTATCCTGCTTCTTGAGTTGGTCTTCCAGACTTCTAAATCGAGTGCTCTCTGCCATGTTAGATATCTTCGCGGCCAAGAATCGACCGCTCTGATACCAAATGTCAGGGTCGTGAGCTAATTTCTGGAATTGGGATTGGGTTCAGAGGGCATGAAGGTAAGAAGAACAAGAAGGGATCAGAGAGAACAAGAAGAAAGAAAGAGAAAAACTAACAGAAAGGAGAGAGAAAGAGATTCTGTGCATTTACTCAACATAACCGTATTACAAATGCAGAGGGACTATTTATGCAATTTAATCCCAACAGAATATGCGCGCTAATTACATTCACCGCCATTTAAGTAGAACGGTGCCGTATTACACTTATTGGCTAAACGCAAGAAACGCTATACTAAACGACCAGGTGATAGTGTATTTGGTCCTGACACACCCACTTCAACAACTCAGCTCCTACATCCACCTCTTTCTAATATGAAATCATCGTAGCAGACCCCCAAAATACTCTTCCGTGGCCAGCAGGCATCATGGAGTATGATGATGCTTGCCATGGATTTTGAAGTTTAGACACTTTTTTTTTTTTTGTTGGGGGGGGGGTGGTGTATTTAATCCTTTCACGGTCTAGAACTCTTGCTGCATGATCTGGTACAGTGCAGCTACTTTATTGACTTAATTTCTCAACAGTTATTTATTTTGACGAATTGAAGCCGAAATACAGTTACATAAATATTGGTAAATCTCGAAAGCCCGTGCTCGGGCAAGGTCATGCAATACCAGCTCACAATCCGAGTTCGGAGTAAAGAAACCTGATTGTTACTATTACACAGTGATGCGTCAGTGTAATAATATAGCAAGCTGTTGAGTTATTATTTCTTGATCCTATGACGCATAATGAAGTAACCACCACTAAACTAAGATCAGTGTCAAAAATATTAAATTGCCCTCTGCTCTGGAGGTCAATTTGAACAACCAAAATATACATGACGCGAGACAAAGATATGTTGCTTTGCTAGGATGAGATCGGCAAGGACAGCTCGCCTTCAAAGTTTGCTATTCCTCTTTGAAGTAATCTGCAGAAGTAAAGAAAAATAATAGTACTGGTGATGATGATATAATGATAGTAACAAAATGATTATTAAACCTTCGATAGTAACAAAATGATTGTTAAACCTTTGAACCCTTTAGAAAAGGATGACTAAGACAGGACACATCAAATATTTCTTATTACCTTGATCAATCACCTGAGACATATATCTTATCCTCATAATACCTTCTCTCACTTTCTGTTTTCTTTTCATTTCGCTTCTGAAGGGAAAAAAAAACGAAGTAAATTGCAGCAAAAGATGAATAAATTAAAAATACAAAATTTCAATCAAATCTCAAAATATCAGATGAATACAGTGAAAAATCTCACATGAAAAACTGAAAACAAATCTTAGGATAAGAGGGATTGTAGAGCCTAAATTTGCTACTTTATCTGAGATTAGCAATGTCAGTAGAAACTATAACTCCATATCCAAGAAAATGCCAGATAAAGATTTTTTAGATTTCTCGACTAGCAACAATGACAAGAGAAGTCATATAGAGGATATAGGGAAACCTGGTATGCCTCATGATTAGAAACAATTCTCCTAATAATTGTGCTGGTTGTAATATCCAAAGGACTTTCTAGCAATTTTAAAATGCCCATGCTGATTGGGACGGCATATGGATTGCTCTTCTCCTGCAAGCCAACAGAATGAAAAGCAAAGATGTGGGGTCCCAGGGAGAAGATAGCCGAAAAAAAAAGAGCATCTTAAAGAAAATGGAACAGCTAAAAATGCAGCATAAACACTTGGCATACCTTCTGAAAATCATTATCCTCAGCTACTGTTCCATGGACAACTAAAGAAATATTGAAAGTTGTTATCTGCAATCGTGAGAATCTCCCATCAACAAGAAAACAAATGAGGGAAAGTTTCTATCTACAAGAAAATGAATGAATATGACAGTCATTCTCTTATACATTTGTTTAACTAGAAAATTTTCAGAAGGAAATACATGGTAATAGATAGTTGATGGGTCAGCATCACCATTGAGCAAATGTAGAAAACTTTCCAGGAGAAAAAACAAAAATCAGGGAAAATTTTCCTGCAAAAAAAGTTCAGCCCTCAACCTCTTTTGCTAACCAAATGTGCATGTGGGAGAAAATAACTGCTTTTTCTGCACTTTTATTCACTTTCCAGTCTATAAAAGTGAGGAAACTGATAACTATTGAAAAGTACATAGCACAAGATCAGAAATTAATCAACCAAAGGCTCTACAAAGGACAAGGACAGCAGTGCAGGTTGCTGCAGACACTGCAAAGTGAACAATTTCTTTTGACAAAACTTTCGTGTGGAACAGTTACCAAACATGTTTGACAAAAGAACTTATCTTTTGTGTTTTTTCCTCTTGGGGATAAGCCCAGTATCTAATTTATACCTTTTCTCAAAAAGAGAAACAGAAAAATCTCTAAAATGTTTTAAAATGATAAAGCACACAACTCAAGCAGCCAATAAGCAGGTGCTACTTTATCCTATTCAAAAGTGTGAAAATACATCAAAAATGAAATAATGACCAAACATTATCCCAAAAATTTCCTGTGAATCTTCATGATTATTGCTAAACCTAGGCCAAATCCATCATTATTTTTGGAACTCTAACAGGCTTCAAATGACAAGATCTAAATGTGTACTGCTAATCTGTTACTGCTAAGATGAAAGATAATGAAACATTCAGATAATCGTATGCACTAGATTTTGGCAAGAAATTTATCTATTAGTAAAATAAACACACGGCGCAGTGGAAACTAGTTTTCCTGTAACATATAAGAAGAAAACAGTTAAACAACTGTATACCAATTGGTTAAATCTTAGAAATAAACAAAAGAAACAGACTTTTAACTGGAAATTAGTGCAGAATTGAGAGCAATAAGATGAACTGGATTAGAGAAGTGATTTCTTCACGATTAACAACCAATTTTACTGCTTGTACTATGATGAAAATATTAAAAACCAGCACAAGAATGTACCTTTTACATGAAAAATTACATGCAAGGAAAAGACGCACTCAAGGAATGAGAAATGCTAACAGTTGAATGAGTAGGCCATAAATAACAAATTTTCAATTTACCAATCCAAAGTGTCTGAAATTTTCAGTGTGGAAAAATTATGTAAACAATAATTTTGAGTCGCTCGAGACAGATTAAACAGAAAGTCAAGACTAAACCCAGAAAACGGGAAACAAAAAAGGACGGAATAATTGCAAATAACAGCATTATTACAGGGAAAGAAAGGCCAGAATAACAAATAAAGAAAACCTCTAACGAGTCATTATGACTAGTGCAAAAGATGTTAGAAGTCATAAAAGCAAAAAATAGAAACAGCTGCATGCAGTGAAAAAGAGTATAAAGCTACAAGGAAGCATCAAAGAAGTTTGCAAAATATAAGATTGTTTCTCGCCTACAATTCTTCACATAAATAACTATCAAACTAGAATATGCCATATTCCATATAAAATGCAAAGAATTGGCAGCTACAAAAGACCACCATATTCAAAATGCCATCATCATTATGCTTACCATATCTTTTGACACTTCCCAGGGAGCACCAATAATCACCTCATCCACATAACGGCAAGCCAAAACACTCAGGCTCCTTTCATGAAGATTCATAATTGGACGATGAGCCCCTCTATTGGCACTAGAAAAGCCACAAGAGTAACAGGAGATTCAAATATCTAATATATCAATAATTGTTAACTGTATTCTATATTTTAAGTTCACAAATAATTGAATGATTAAGAACCAAAGAGATGCTCACCACTTTCTGAAAAATCACAATGTACAAAATGAAAAATACACATAGACATGTATACACAAAGTTGCATGAGCAATCTTACTTGATATGTCACAAGAGACCTAACAAATGGGCACTGTATTTCACATTTGCTAACATCCTGTCCCAAATTGTTTACACATAAGGCTTCATTACTACCTTATAGGTATCAAATAATGAACTTAGCATTTAAACCCTGTATGACATTCCCTGGCCTTGGCTCAATTTGCTTTTACTTTGTGAGGAATATAAACTGTTCCATTTTTTATATGAGTAAATCTTATATACACTGATGGTGTATACACCATCACGGTTGGATATACGACACATATACAAAATTTGAGTTTCAAATCAAATTCGGATTATGTGTCATGTATCTAATGGTGAAGGTGTATACACTGTCAGTGTATAGAAGATTAATCCTTTTTATATTTGTTACCCTTTAGTTGTTTTGCCTATATATAATGACCGCTACTACGTCCCTCCCCCTCTCCTCCAAAAGCTCTCTTCTGTCTCATTCCCATTCACTGTGATATTGCCCAATAACATTAAAACTAGCAAAAGCGGAAAGCCATACAAACATATTTATGCATTAGATAGAGAGAGATAATGATTACTTCCACAGTTTGACTAACAATTCTGAAGTTTATTGTGACCGAGGTTATCGTCATTGAGGTTTGACATACTTGCTGCATGTTAGGAGCATTGGCCCATGTTGCTTTCATGATTTTTTGGCAAAAATTGCACCATAAAACCCACACATTGAAATTGCTTTAAACTAGAGATTTTTTAGCCAACCCTATTTATAGATCTGCCTGGTATTTTTGTGTCCTTTTCTAATTATCCAATTTGGCTTTAATTTCCATAGTTGCTTCAAGTTTCATTGTTGTTTTTCACTATACAGTGGATGGCAAAAGTTCTCATACCTAAGAGAAAGCTTGTTTTTTGGATTTTGGGAGCCATTTGGCTCAAGATGCAACAAAGCCACAACATATGGAAATAACTGAACTAATCCACAAAATGTACTCTATTCCATGCATTAAATCAGGACAAAACGAGCACTAGTCCCTCTTGGAACCTGAATGTAGCAATAATTACACTTGATCACATCTATTTCCCATCAATTATTGCCGCCTGTTGATATGTATAGCCTCATCCAAATTAATCATGAAGCCTGTGATACCTAGTGAGGATTGGGGGTTTCATCTGAATCATGTTCCTTCTGCAGCGGCCCCTTTCTCTCTCTCTAGAGAAAGCCTGGGGGAGGCGCGAAAAGCCAAGACAATAATGCATAGGCAAGCCAATTGAGATGATCGTATACATTCACCAAAAATACGATTTTTAGGTGAAGTTATTAGCCATTGTTTTTTAATGAGCAAATGAGGCGCCAAGCAAGGAAACTTACAATGTCACATAAGCTTCCTCTCCTCTCCTATTCCTATATTTTCTCTAACTACCTACATCTGTTCTCAATCTCCGAAAGAAGTGACAGGGTTTTAAAGGAAAAGGAAGAAAACAAAAGGAAAGAAATCACTGCCAATCCTACATATTGTCTAACCCAATGAATAAGTGGAATCTAAGCAAGCAAAATTGTACTCATCATATCATACTAAAAAGAAGTCCCATTGTCAGTAAGTTCAAAAGATCCTTAGTCCCACAAGATTAATACTGACAACAATCCTTCACAATTTAATTCCACCTCGTCCATAATGATAAATTCCATCACATCATTCCCAAAAACACAGTAGTTTTATGATGTAAAGTAAACCATATACATTCAACTTAGTCAGCCTATGAATCCCTAAATTTTTTATTACAAATCTAAGCCAATATTCACTAATTCTCTCTCTAAAGCATTCAGCTTGTAATATACACACACACACATATTGGCATGGACAAAAATGAAGATAGATAACTTAGTTAACAGCAAGGCAACAAGATGTATTAGAAGACCTAAACTTAGTTAACCTTGATAGTTCACTTTTGATTCCCTTAATTTGTCATTAGCAATTCTCTTTCTTAAAGCATCCAGTCCATAGAACTGCATGCAATAAGACAATAAATTAGTTAGTTAAAAGCATGGCCACAAGGTGTATTAGAAGGCCTAAATAAGCTAATTTTGTCATCTTTTCCTTTTTATGCCAAACAACTTAGATTAAAAGATCGAGAACATTTAGTCAAAACACAGGAGGTACATTGAAGGGGGATACAAATGAAGATGTGTTGGGAGAGGTTGCTACCTGACAGTTTGATCAGTATGTATACCAACAAGTAAAAAATCACCGAGCCCTCTGGCAAGCCTTAGTATCTGTGGGTCATCAAAGAAGTCATAATTAAATGCTGCATTCAATTTTTGTACTTTAAACACAAAAAAAGAAAAAAGGACACTAAGAAAACAACACTTCAAACAAAAATAATCATTGGCATACTATGTCACTTGTTACAGCAACATCATAAGAGATTTAACCATATAAAATGCCTTCATGCCTTGATCATGTACTTGATACTCACTACGCATCAGAGAGTATGTGAAGTTAATGCAATTCCACTTACCTCCACATGTCCAGCATGAAAAAGATCAAATGCACCATCAATGTAGACTATACGAGCATCTGGTCCAGGACCCTACAGGAAAGACTAAAAAATTAAACCTAAGAAAGAAGATCCAGTAAGGCCATAAAACTCAAAAGCTAAAGGGTTTTACAACTTAAAAAAGATGAACAGGAGCTTTTCACAGCTAAATTCTTTATTTAATAGTTCGTAATATTTTGCTTTTATGTACTGCAGCACATGACACCAGAAACTAAGGTTTTCACCCTCCCCCGGTTATACTGCACCACATGATACCAGAAACTAAGGTTTTCACCCTCCCCAGCTATATCGAACGCCTAAATTGTCTTTGGGTTTGTAAATGTTACATCTGATCCTCTGTCCACCATATCAAATATAAAATGTTGTCTGTAACGATGTTCAGGTTTCCAAAATCATAGTATAAATGTTTCGCTGGCTGTTTGATTAACATGGAAATAACTGAACCTTGACATGGATTTCACCTTTCTGGCCTGTTTGGATCAAGTAGAAAGTCTCATTGGCAAAAGTATTTCAAACATGTCTGAGGCTTGGAGTTCTTGTGATGCTGAATTTTCCCATGTACCTTTGTAACAGTTTAAGAAATTTTTTTCTAGTTTCTTTTCTATTTGACAAGGAAAACAATAAACAAAATCTTCAACTGAGTTCCAGACTTCCCCCATACAGCTTCAGGATTGTGCAGACAACTATCAAGCATTAGAAGAATAAAGTTTATATAGCATATGACATTCTTAACTCCAACAATACCATCTACGGTGGATTTTCTGGGCAACTTCCAGATTTCCATACTTAATTATGCATAACCAAGAAATTATTCTGTCTATCTATCAAAATAGAGAGAATCAGGAAATATGAACTTGAATCATTAGAGAAAGGAACAAACTCCAACAATACCATCTACGGTGGATTTTCTGGGCAACTTCCAGATTTCCATACTTAATTATGCATAACCAAGAAATTATTCTGTCTATCTATCAAAATAGAGAGAATCAGGAAATATGAACTTGAATCATTAGAGAAAGGAACAAATGCTTCAAAGGGCATCCTTCACAGGCAATGCATTTATTGCACAAAATACACTGTTACTTCCTACAGATGGCATCAAGTTTTAAGACTGAAATGCATCAGGAAGAAAGAAAAACACACAGTATTATCTACAGAGATCAACAACATCAACAGTAACTCGTCAACCAATCAAGTACGACATGCAACCTAATGAGAAAAGCATACTTTGATTAAAAATTGTAGATTTTTCCTAATTACAAATTTACCACAAGAAAATAATTTGATGTAAGAAATCAAGAGTATCAGGTTACATGGGGAGATGAATAACCTTTGAGTCGTTTCAAAAATCCATTCAACAAGACAGTGGCAAAGGTACTACATGATGGTAAATGATGTTAGAGTCCTTAGGATGGGTTGCATTTGATAATTGCGTGCACCTGCTTGATTAAGGATGATAGGGTCACTGTATTGCAGCCCCATAACTATTATGTCTTGTATATGTGGGCTTGTGAAACATTAGAAGCCATTTTCTATAATACTACGTATTCCCTGCTCATACTTTTCACAGGTTGTGCTGGGACAGGTGGCATTCTCCAAGCATCACCCATGAGAACTACAAAACAGCCTAAGCCGCTGGCAAACTTGTAAGTAATTCCTACGTCACAATTAATTCCCAACTAACTTTCCCACATAAAGAAAATGATTAAGAAAACTTGGAAACTCTCTTAAAAGGTCAACTCTTATTGGCAAAGTATTGTGAAACTCGTTAGGATTCCAAGAAGCCTGACCATGTAAAGGGCTTAGGAAGAAATTAGTAAGCAATATATATTACTAATATATGCATAACAGCTAAAAATACAGTCTAACGTGTAAGCTTTTGAAGTTCCAAAATGTTAACAATGATATCTTTACTGCATGCACAAATAATGTGATGATCTTTTATCGCATCAAATAGCTTTAGACTAATCAAGTCTAGAGATAACACAACAATAGCACCAAAAGTTTAGAAACCAAATTAGACTTGAAAAGAATATGCACTTCATCTAGCCCTTTATTCTTTGGTAATGCTGCGCAATATCCTAATGAATGGTCACTTCAACTAAAGGAATGCAATCAATTCGTCCCCACAATGAACACAGGGGCATTCAAGTTTGTATTCTGGGGTACCTTTACTGAGAGGGCAATGTCTTACATGAAACTTAATATTCCAAGCCTCCAATGCCAATAGAAAGTTCATCAATTAGAACTATGCAAGTACAAAAGACACGCAGCATCTCCAAAATTTTTTTTAAAAAAAATCAGAATTATGATGTGGAGGGATGATAGCTACCTTTCCATTTGAAAACTGAACAATTCTGCGAGAGGTAGGCAGAAAATGAGATACACGTGTTCCACTACCAGAACCACCATCTTCAGACTTATGGCTGTGGCCATGGCTAAATTGGCGTTGCAAGGATGAGTGGTTGTGGCTATCAGCAGCAGACCTCTCTCTCACACAAAGAAGCATACGGCCTATTTTAAACTCAAAAATATAAGCAAAGTCTGAAGTTAAAAATCAAGGTGCAAGAGAAAACAAACTCAAGGGTCTTAAACTTTCTAGCAAAAGCTTAATTCTCTAAAAAAAATATTTATATGCAAAAAAAAAAAAAATTAACAACGAGGGAAGGAGTGCATACCAACAATGTCAGTGCTTGACACTCCCTCAGTGCGCTTAATTTGCTTGTAGCGGCCAGCCTTCTTAGCTAGGGCATAAGCATCAGTCCCATCAGGAAGAATGCATGGATCATCCCCATGAATAATGTAATCTATATTGTACTCATCAAATAATTTCTTCATGAAATCTTCAGTTATAGCATAGGGTGCATCAGGAATAACTTCATCCACCCACTTCACGGCACTGACCATTATCATCCTATAACAGAATACCCCGCATTATTAAAGGCATTACCTACTTCGTTTTCCTGTACAATATCCTAGTGTTGGCTAAAAAACAAAAAGAGAATTACCTTAACAACAAAATAGAAACAAATTAACATAAACTTCCAGATCTGGTAAAACAGTGTTTGAACGTTTAAATGCACCATAGCTGAAATCAATGTAAATGACTGATGTGTACCTCTATTCCACCGAAAAAAAAAAAAAAAACTTCATCGGTTCATAAAAACTGGCATCCAACAAAATAAACTGGTGTGCTGTAGTAAAGATAATTACAAAGAAACTTGAAAAAAAACACACACACACAAAAAAAATTGATGTAAATCCAATGCATTAAAAAGAAACATGTCTCCCTAAGCCTTTGTTTCTGTCCTTCCCTTCATACTCTATTCATTAATGCAGTTTGGACGTCCTTTAAACAAGAGTTGCTTATTGTAAAGAACCACAAGCATGGAAGGCAAGTTCTTCTTGAACAGTCAAATATATAGACGGTAATCTGCTCTCTATTTATATTCACTTCAAGAGCATTTTCACCCAATTTCAACTGTCAATTACTTTCCTCATCCCTAGTCAACTATTCAAGTCATTTATCCCAAATTTCTCCCACATTGTGCTCTGGGGCAATATTGAAGTCAACCACATGATAACACATCAAGCTAAACAAGCAAGGAGTGTCATTAAATTCTTCTATGGAAAAATTTGGAAAATGGGAATATGAAAATTCATTATTCATAAGGGTGTAATTTTGGGAAAATTTGGGAATGACAAGTGGAGTATTATTCATTAATTGTAAAGAATCAATACTATAGCCAAAACCACAATTTAGCCTTATGTTCACATGCAGGTGCTAATGCGTGCACATACAAGTGCATAAGTGCCCGTATATTTCAAGTGTGCACATCCGGATATACTCATATATTTTACCAAAGTGCGTATTCATCACACTAGCACACGCATACATACCAATATCTGCACATTAGGGTTTGCACAAGTGCATGTATCAATTGATATATGCACATTCAAATCAATACCTATATTGACTAAAGTGTACATTTCTATCATTAAGGTGCACATTTCTATATAATGATATGCACATTACTACGAGGGTTACTCAGTCATTCATCAACAAAAGTCATTGACCTTCTTTTTGGTGATTAACGCATACCCCATTCACAAATTATCCAAACATTACACCATTCCTATAAAACCTTCCCATTCCCATCTTCCCAAATTTTCACGGTCTTTATTCACTTCCCCAAAAAAATTAATTAATTAACAAATGTCAGAGGTAAATTTCATGCAGTTGAATGTATTCGTATGAATGTAAATAAATAATACTGATTAAAGCAAGATCACGACGGGAACTTGCTGATACTACCACAACGCAAAAAAAAAAAAGGAATAGTGACGTGTTATACAAGAACAAAATGATATAATAGGTTCCAACGGGAACGACTATACATTGTTGGACAGGACAACGACCACGGAAAAGAAATTGCTTGAAAAAGCGCATACAACAACACACAAAAATGGGGCAGAGGCATCAAACTCTGAGAATAAGGTAAGAGGGAAAGGACATGGCAAACTAAACCTCTCATTGAGAGGAGTGACCGGAGGGCCTTTGTTAGCTGTGATTTCAGCATCGCTGACGACTCCGACAACCAATTGGTCGCCAAGGGCTCGAGCCTGGCGCAGGGCGTTGCAGTGGCCGTAGTGCATCATGTCGAAGCAGCCATCCATATATACCCTTACGGGCCTCTTCTTCCTCTTCCAGACTCCCTGAGGCAAAGCAAGCGAAAGGGCCAGCGCGGATAACCCAAACACCACCCCTCCGATGATCCACGTCGCCACCAATCGCGATCCCTGTTGTAGGTTTTCCGAACGACCCAACTCCGAAACCATTCTTTCCGCGGCTTAGACCCGCTGGGTCATATAAACGTAATACTCTTCGAGCACCTCTGCTTTGAGTGACTCGAGTGAGAAGGTATGATCATCTAATAGTACAAGAAGACGCAGTTGGGTAGTTGGTCTTGTAATTGTATCCCAACCCGGCCCTACCCGTTGAGGAGTATTCATTAAAAGGGTCGAATCATCGCCCTCTGTAAATCATCGTGATCATTTTGTTAAATTCTACTGGTAAAACAATCGGTAAATCATTGAATTTAACCATCTTTTTGACAAAATAATCTTTGGCAATCGGTTAATTTACTAGTAGAATTTGATAGAATGATTTTGCTAATTTGTTTTTGTCAATTTAGTGATCTTTGTGATTAAGGATGACAACAGGGGCGGGCACCCGCGGGGGTCATTGGGGCGGGAGGTAAGGCGAGGGCGGGGGGAATTTTTTCCCCACCCGTTTGAAAAAATATATATATAATGATATTATCAATTATACTACTAATTATACATGTCTATTAATAAAAAATATTAATTATTTATACTAAATTTATTAATACATTTATGTTAAATTCCTAACTACACTTAATATAATAACACTTTTTACTAAAAAAATACAATATTAATTTAGTGATTGTATTTGTATCAAAAGTGAAAACTTGATTATTTTAGTTGTATTTGTTTTATCATATTATATTGTATTCAAATAACTTTTATTTAATTATTTTTATGAGTTTCAATTGTGAAATTACAATGAATAATAATTTAGTGATATGTTGATATTTTAGTACTTGATTATTTGCTCAAATTTAATTATAATGAAATTATATAATAAAATTTTTTAACACCACGGGTGCCTCCACGGGGAAAGCTGGGCGGGACGGGGGAAGCCGGGGGCGGGGGGAATTAAAATGCAATGGGGCGAGGGTTGGGGGAGGTGTCCCCCGCTCCACCCCCGCCCTATTGCCACCCCTATTTGTGATCACAAAAAAAGTTAGGTGACTAACCCGTATCATATTTAATAATTTAGTAACCTTTTTGACTATTCATTATTTAGTAACCTTTTTGATTAACTCGGATCGGATGATGAAGGAAGTAAGAGGAAAATGTAGTGGAGGGGGGGAAATCAGAGAAAAATAATTAGAGAAAATTTAGAGAGAGAAAGTATGAAATTGTTGTTGCCAAAAGTCAGTTATTCCCACTTATGGATCCTACTATTTATAACAAACTCTAACAACCTTGCCAGTTGGTTATTAACTGACTTAACCTCCTAATTACAGTTAATGCTCAAAACTATATGGTTTTGCTCCTATATTGAAATCTAATCACTACAGCCTCTATTACAATAATTTCCTTTCCTGACAATTCCCTCCCCTTAAGAACAGACTTGCCTCAAGTCTGGAATGTAGGAAATTGTCGCTCAATAAGGATTTGTCCTCCCAAGATGCTTCTTCATAGTCCAAATGATTCCACTTAATCAAGAACTGAATGACAGGCTTCTCATCTCGCAGAATAATTCTTCTCTTCAGGATTGTTTCTGGCTGCAATGGACACTGATCCTGTGTGTCTAACTCTGGTATCTTAGGTGAACTGTTTTGAATTGGCCTTAACTTCTTCTTAAGTAATGACACATGGAACACAGGGTGTAATTTTGTACCTGCTAATAACCTCAACTTATATGCTACTGATCCAACTTTCTCCTCTACCTGGATGGGACCATAATATATGGCGAATAGCTTGAGACATCATCTAATTGCCACAGTCTGCTGTCTATAGGGTTGAAACTTCATAAAAACCCAATCACCTATAGAGAATTCCCTTTCAGTCCTATGCTAATTAGCAAAGTACTTCATTCTCTGTTGAGCCTTAACTTAGTTTTCCCTGATGCAAATTGAGATCTTGTTCCCCTCTTGGATCATGTTGGAAGCTGTAAGTACTACTGAATCCAAGTACAACCCAAATGGTAGAAGCACTGATTTATATCCAAACAAGACTTCAAAGGAAGCCATGTTAATACTAGAATGATAGGAAGACTTGTACCACTATTCAGCCAAGGCCATCCACTTGCTCCACTGTGAAGGCAATTCTTCTGTCATGCACCTTAGGTAGTTTTTCACACACTGATTGAGCCTTTAACTCTGACCGTCAGAATGAGGATGGTAAGAGGATGAATAATTCAGTTCAGTTCCAATTACCTTGAAGAGTTCTCTCCAGAATCCACTGATGAAAACCTTATCCCTATCAGTAATAATGGACTCTGGTAATCCATGTATCTTGCATATGTTGTCCAAGAAGGCTTGAGCCACCACTTTTGCTATGAATGGATAAATAAGCATAATGAAGTGGCCAAACTTGGTGAATCTGTCAATCACTACCAATATAGTATCATACCCTTGTAATTTGACCAGTTTCTAAATGAAGTTCATAGAAATATGGTACCAAACTTGTTTAGAAATTGAAATTGGCTGCAACAATCCAGGATAAGGAACATTTTCAGACTTGTTCCTCTGACATATATCACAGTTCTAAATAAAGGCTATTATCTCTTGTTTCATCCCTGGCCAATAGAACAAGGCTTTAATCTTTTGTCAACAATTCTTTTGTCCAGAATGACCACCTATTGCTGAAACATGGAGTACTTGAATGATATGATTTCTAGCATTATTAGCAGTTCCTACATAAACTTTACCTTGGTGTCTCAGTACTCCATCTACCAAGACATAGTCAGTGTGAGAGCTAGGTTCCAACAACAATTGAGTCATTATGTCTTTACAATGTGCATCAGTCTCATAACTCATTTGCAATTCTTCAATCCATCTAGGCCTAACCGTAGTAATGGCTAAACAAGAATTAAGTGAAGGTTTGGAGCCAGTTTCATGTCTCCTTGATAAAGCATCTACAACCTGATTCTCAGTTCCCTTCTCATACTGTATTTCATAGTCCAATCCCATCAATTTAGTTATCCATTTATGCTGAAGAGCAGTGTTCAATTTTTGATCCAGTAGATGCTTCAATGATTGATGGTCAGTTCTGATGATAAAATGATTGCCAACCAGATAGTGTCTGCATTTTGTGACTGTCATTACCAGAGTTAGAAGTTCCTTCTCATAAACTGATAGACCCAAATTCTTCATTGACAGTGCCTTGCTCAGAAAGGCAATAGGTTGCCCCTCTTGCATTAAGACTGCACCAATGCCTCTCCCACTAACATTTGTTTTCACAACAAATGCCTTCTTAAATTCTGGTAACTTGAGAATTGGGGCTAAACACATTAGTTTCTTGAGATGGTTAAAAGAAGCTTGTGCCTGTATGTTCCACTTAAAGTTATCATTCTTGAGTAGCTCAGTAAGGGATTTACACACAAGTCCATAATGTTTTATAAACCTTTTGTAATAACCTGTAAGTTCCAGAAATCCCCTCAACTCTTTAACAGACTGTGGAACTAGTCATTGTAAAATATTGTTGATCTTAGAGTCATCCATGCTAATTCCTTTATCAGTGATAGTGTATCCTAGGTAATCTACCTTCATTTGAGCAAATGCACACTTAGACTTCTTCACATACAACTGATTGTCCCTTAAAATACCCAATACAGTCATCAGATGCTGAACATAATCTTTTAATGTGGAACGGTATACTAGTATATAAAAAAAATTCGGACAAACCTTCTCAAGTAAGGCTGAAACACCTGATTCATCAATGATTGGAATGTAGTAGGAGCACTTGTAAGCCCAAAGGGCATGACTAGGAACTCAAAATGACCACAATGAGTTTGAAAGGCTGTCTTGAAGGTGTCCTATGGTTTAACTCTAATTCGGTAATACCCTGCAGTCAGATCCACTATGGTTTTGAACACAGAAACTGCTAGTTCATCCAACAGCTCATTCACATTAGGTATTAGAAACTTGTCATTGACAGTGATCTTATTTAGTTTTCTGTAGTTCACACAAAATTTTCAGGTCCCTTATTTCTTCTTGACCAGTAATACAGGAGAAGCAAAGGGACTGTTGCTGTATTTAACTATGCCTTTCTGTTGCATCTCAGGAACCTGATTCTCTATTTCTTTCTTGTGGCAATAAGGGTACCTGCAAGGTTTCAATTTGAAAGGTTGAGCATCTGGTTTAAGGGGCATCTCATGGTCTACACTTTTGTTTGGAGGTAATGAGTTTGGAGCCTGGAATACATCTTCATACTCCTGCAATAATTTTTCCATTTCATGTGGTGTAGGCTCTAGCCTCTCTTCTTCACCAGATTGTGAGTTCATTGCCATACATATATGTCATTTGTACTTGATGAATGTCTTTAAATCCTTGCCTCTGATTAGGTCCATATTACAATTGTCTGTTTGCCCGTGTAAATGAATCTCATCTCCTTCATGGTACAATGATATCTTGAGTTGTTGGAAATCAAATGTAATGGGGTTGAAATGTGTCATCCAATTCACTCCCAGAATTGTATCCCAACCCCCAAGTTCCATTACCTTGAGGTTGAATCTAAAATTATGTTGGTTAATCTTCCAGTATACATCAGGACAAACAACATTGCTGGTAATAAAGGTGTTAGTCCCCATAATAACAGAGAAGGGTTGATCAACCCACTGGTATTTTATGTCCATTCCAATGACCAACTCACTACTGATATAGCTGTCTGAACTCCCAGTGTCTACCAATATTAGTACTTCTTCCCCATCCAGAATATCTGTGAGTGTGATTGTTTTCCTTTTTAAGGCTTCAGATAAGGCATGCAAGGACATTTTCATAGTCTACCCAGGATTTCAGTTTGTTCATCATGTTCTCCTAAAATATCTTCAAATGCAGAGTCATCTTTCTCTTCCAATAACATATAATTCGAATTACCAACCTTACACTAGTGGCATACTCCATATTTTTCCCCATACCTGAATCACTGTCCATTACTCTTCCTATACTGCATCTCTTGTGCAGAAAGTTTCTTAGAATCTCTTTCATCCTCTGTTGAATTTCTAAACTTATGATGTTTGGAAATACTGTTGATAGGGAGCTTATATGAGTTAGTGTCAGTCACTATGGTATTATTCCTTGTTATACCAAACCTGTTTTTCCCCAAATATTTGCCATTGAGACAACTCAAAAGCTTCAGATAAAGTAGCAAGTTTCAACATCCAAACCATAGGTTTGATCTCTTCCTTCAGTCCACTTATGAAGCTAGAAATGAAGTAGTTTTCATCCAGATTTCGATTTTTGATCATCATTAGGGGCTTCAATTCTTCAAAATTCTCATGATATTCATCAACATTACATACTTGTTGCAGTTTATTAAATTCTTCCACTACATTTCTGCAACTCCTATCATTAAACTTTCTACACAATAGTTCCCCAAATTCTTCCCAACTCAGTTTAGATTTCTCAATTTTCACTCCTTGAAACCATCTGTCAGCTCTACCTTCCAAATACATTTCAACTACTTCAATTTTTTGATCTTCTGGAACTTGATAGTTCAAAAAATACTTGTTACATTTGCGCAACCAATCTCTAGAATTCTCTCCAGTAAACAACTGTAAATCAATCTTAGGATGATTTGAAATCTGAAACTTACTCCAATATTTCTTAAAGATTTTCTGAGCTACTCCTTCCAGTTGTAATCTTTGATGAGTTGGTGGAGTTGGCAAAATTGGTGTCTGATCTACCCTCACTTTGCTTCCTCCTTCTACTGTCCTCTCATTTTCAGGAGTCATCTTCCGTAACAAATTACTGAACTTTTGCTCCAGAATTCTACCCTATTCCTGTCAGCAGGCTTTCCATTCGTTTGCTGTTTTCCTCAAGTTCCAATTTCATGTCATTCTTAATCTGTCGTTACTCAGACTGTGATACATGAACAGCTTCCACTAATTCTTGTAGCTTGACTTCCTATTTTTTTACTTGTTCTTCTAAAGTTCTGAATCTAATGCTTTCTGTCATGATTTGTGGTATAAGTTTCAAGGATCTACTGCTTTGATATCAATTTGTCAGGAACTACAGTGCATTATTAAAATTAATTGGATCGGATAATGAAGAAGGTAAAAGGAAGAAGTAGTGGAAAGAGGGAAATCAGAGAGAAAGAATTAGAGAAAATTTAGAGAGGGAAAGAATGAAATTGTTGTTGCCAAAAGTCTGTTATTCCCACTATTTATAACAAACTCTAACAACTTTGCCAATTGGTTATTAATCGACTTAACCCCCAAATTACAACTAATGCTTAAAACTACACCGTTTTGCTCCTACATTGAAATCTAATCACTCCAACCTCTATTACAATAATTTCCTTTCCTAACAATAGGCAAAACTGTAATCTGGACCAATAGACAGGTAAAAGGCTGTAGTTTAACGAGCATGACAGGCAACATGATTCAAGGTAAAATGATGAAAAAACCCTAAAATGAGCAAATGAAAAGCTGTGAACAGTAACAATAGAAGTTTCCTTTATATAATATAACTGGTGCCCGTGCATCGCACGGGTGTTTGATGCATATAATTAAAGAGGATTTTTCATTGGACAAATAATAGTACATTTTGAAAAGAAAAAGTCATCAAATATGACAAAACTAATAATAGTATATTCTAATTGTAGTATACAGTTGTACACTTTGTTTTATTAATACTTTTATAATTTTACCATTTTCAAACGGCCCTACAGATATCAGTTGAAAATCGTCTAAGAGAATATATAAATTTGTTTCAGATAAAAAAATACCCTCCAACGACTAGTTATAGCAATGTGTTGATTGCACAACGTGTTAATATATTTTTGTGTTAATTGCATAATAAAAGCTACATTTCAATTAAATGTGTCTATAATACAATTTCAGTAATTACACCAACACATAAGTTTATATGAATTTAACTCGATGCAAAAACAATTACAAAATAATTTCATATTTCATAAATACCCAATTATCTCTATAAATCAAAGTTTTAAATGTACCAAAACGAAGACATTTCGATAAATATATTTAAACACATGCTACCCTCAGTTGTATCAAAAGTTTTTAAAAAGACTACACAACATTTTACATTTCCAAAAAGTCTATATCCATGCGGTTGAAATTCAAACCCCCCTTTAACCACAATTTATTTTTATATAATATAAGAATGTAATATCCTATCCTAACTATATAAAAGCGGGAAGAGAGTTTGCTACAGTTCCCAGATTGCCTGATTTGAATAGTAATCCTGTGGACATTGATAGGCATTTTTGGGTTTTTAGACTATTTGTGTGTATTGCTGGTGTTGTGCGCTGTGCTTTGAGTGTTGTACATTATTTTGAAAGGACTAATGCTAACCTTTGTGATGGGCCTCTCTGTGTTTTAGCAAATTTGGTTGGTTGAATAGGTTTTTGGATATTTTCATGTTTTCGGTTGCACCTTTGTGCTTTACCTTGTGCAGTAATTTAGGCCAGTTTTAATCGTTTGCTTTCTTCTATCCATTTGCCTAATTATTTGGATGAGCAGATTTATGATTTTCTGTTAATAACAGACGAAGATCATTAGCATTTATTGCACATCATCAGAGGTTATATTTTTTTTTCTTTGCCTTTCTTTAGGGTTAAATACACTTTGCCTCCTTAAACTTGGGCCCTTGTAATACTTTGTCCTCCTTAAACTTCAAATATATACATTTTACCCTTTGTGGTTAACTTTTTGATAGGATTAACATGAAGTTATGTTTTTCATGATCAAAATATCCCTGGTTAATTCTTAAACACACATAATAAGTGTAATAAAATAAATACCTATTTCTTTAATAGTTGTTAAATGCATTGAACACAATTATACTATGCATTTCGATCTTTTAACACTAAAATGAATTAGATAATTCACAAAAAAAAGAAGTTTAAGCAACTCAATGTATTTATTTCAATGCCATAGCAATGCTTATTTTAAAAAATAAAATTAATTAGTGCATTTGGAATGAAAATTATTTGCTTATATTTTTTTATTGTAGTACTTTTTAATGTGTTTTATATGACATAAAAACATGATTAAATGGTATATATTTAAAGTTCAGAGGGCAAAGTGTTATAAATGATCAAGTTCAAGGGGACGAACTGTAATTAACCATTTTCTTTACGCACACTCTATAAGCTGTTGGCATGCACTTCCCAAACTCCTACTATCAACATAAACTTATAATTGTGCACATGTTTAATTAGACATTTACCTCTATCTCTAATAAAATTATTATTTTGCTTAGAAATCAAACACACATTTGACCCAAAAATTATTTACGATCAATAGACAAACTATCACTATGTCTTTAAACAAGACAATTAACACTTTTAATCATGCACTAATGTAACAAAAATTATAAATTTGGTTAAACAGATACAACCCATAAAATTTATTTCTTAACAATTAAACTATACATTACTTCACAAAAACAAACAAAAACCCAGGACAGACTTAAATTCCATACACCAAATTCATAAAAAGACAAGTCCATGACATTTCTATCATATTCTACTACTAAATTATAAAGACACAGCTAACAATTGAACTCTATCCCTATCAACTAACAAATTCAAATTTCAATCACAATATTGTACACGACCTACATGCAGGGCACCAACGCGGGGACCAAAAGTTAATAATATAAAAATAAGGATATGGATGTTTGCTATTTTTTTTTTTTAAATGAGAGAGGTTTGTTGCTTGCAATGCATGTACCTATCAGTTTGATTATTTGAGCCGAGAAAATTCGGGGGGTAAACGTAATTTTCTGAACTAAAGGGATACCAGATGAGATTATAAGACACCTCGAGGGATATTTGTGAAAATATATAGAGATAATTTCACAAACCTCTCCCTTGAGGTTTTTAACAATTACAAAAAACTCCTCTCAAATTTTAAAAATTACATATACCTTTCCTACTTTTAATGTTTAGTAATAATGTAGGTCAAATAAGATAGATTTTCTTACAAAAATTCTAAATTGCCCTTTTGTGCAAAACTAAGAAAGAAAAATATAATATACTCAATTATTTTCTTTCACACTTTACATAAATTAATAAGCTTAATCCTTAATAATCATTCAAACATAAGTTCTAAAACTAAATAGCCATCCAAAAAATTTCGAATTGCATGTATAAGTATCAATGCTTGCCACACAAAAAAAAAAGAAAAAATAAAAAAATGCACACAAACTCCATTGACAACCAGTTGTACCTAAAAATTAAATGTCAATACTCAAATACCTTTTCAATGCAAGTTAGTTTGACCTATAACTGCTATTATAATTTTCCTATGACCTTAAAAATATTAATATATCAAAAGTAGAGAATAAATTCTACCTTCATAATAAAATCATAATAAAATATTTATAATCCAATGAAAGAAATTCTTATGTAATTATTGACATTTTATAAAATATTTTCTTGACAACAAACAAACGATGACAAATTTTATATCTTTAGTTCTTATAATTTCATCAATTTCATTGTTTATTTTTGTACCACTGCGAGTCTTTTTATTTCCTTCTAATTTGACACATAATCTGCTCTCTCTATTGATTTTGTAATTTTAATTTGCTAATATCTATAAAATTGAAGATAATAAAAAGAAGTTATATTAATTAGAAAAGAGAGCAGTGAAAATAGATAAGAGACAAAAAAATAGATTTTTTCTGGATTTTGTAAATTTATTGTCTTAAATTTAAAATTGTCTACCAAGTAGAGGGTATTATAGGTATTTTACTATGCCAAGAGAGGTAGATATAATTTTTTAAACTTGAGGGGAGCCGAGTGAAATTGTTAGAAACCTCAAGGGAGGTTTTGAAATTATCCCAAATATATATACCAAAAACAGAATGGAAGCAAACGAAACGAAGCCCGGCAGCGACCGAGTAACCGGTAGGCGGTAACCCACTGAGTCAGTATTTTCGGCACAAAGAATAATCCGCTCGGAAATTCCCCTGCTTATTGCTACTGGACTGGCTCACACTGGCCTTTCTCCGTACGAAACGACAGCATCAGCCACAGCGTACGCGTCGCGTCTAAATTATTAGTAATTCTCCTTTATTGTGTGACAAATACTCGAACAGTCTCCGGCGTTAGAGAGATCAGCTTTTACATTGCCGGCGAATCTACAGTGAGGTTGATCAAATCTGACGCAACAACCACCACTAAGTAGTATAATAGGAGCGGGTTGCAAAAAGAAAACGGAGAGAACATTGATCGAGCGTGGGTGGGTGTAAAAGAGAATGGCTTCAACTGAGGGTCTGGTGCCCATAACGAGGTCATTCTTGGCGTCTTACTACGATAAGTACCTGTTCCCTCCTCTATCGGATGATGTCTCTCGCCTCTCTGCTGAAATTCGTTCCCTGTCCGGCGATCTGCTCAAGGATTCCCCGCCCTCCCAAGGTTCTGAATTTTTTTTTTTGGGTGCTGCTAATTTTATCGGTCACGACGACGTCTATCATGGACTTGTTTTCAACAATTTTTGGTACCAGTGCATTACACCTTTGCTTTGTTTGTCGCACTTCTCTCTCTGTTGTTCACATATTCCACTACTTTTCCTAGACTAGATGGTTGTTTCAACGATATGCACGTACCTATCGATGAACACTTGTATATACTCACAAAGCATACCAATGTCTTATCTGTGATCGTATATTATTGCGTTAGGCAGTTCAAGTCTTTGTTCGAGTAATGTGAATTAGAATTTCAAGGTTTTATATGGCAGCACTTCTTATAGGAGGCTTTGTCAACTATAAGAAGCTTGCCACATGATCTGATTCTCATTTAATAGCCATATATGCGTCTGCTCTTCATTTTTCTCCTTTTTCACCAATTTCGATTCTTACTTATCTACATAGATATAGATGCAAGGATTTACATTCTCCTATTCAACAATTACATGGCTATTTGCTTTATGATTCAAGTGTTATTTTTTCAGGGGAAACATTATTGATACGTGAGTCTGAAAAGCAGCCTCCGCATAAAATTGACGAGAATCTCTGGAAGAATAGAGAACAAATTGAAGAGATCATATATCTGCTGGAAACCTCTAATTGGCCGACATCGGTAAGTGGATATTGGGAGCATTTCTTCTGATTTCTAGCTAGGGTGATGTTGGGTGTTTGTTTTCGTTGAATTTGAACAATGCTTAGTGTTCCATCTCCATCCTGGTACTTGTTTGCCCCATTATCAGATTCCTTTGCTTACCAGATGTTGGTTTTTCCTTTGTCTTCTGCACACAGCTTCAGCAACAGTTGACGGGTGAACATACTGAACTTGTTTCTCTTCTTTCTCGGCTAAAAGAAAAATTTGAAAGTATCTTCAAGCTTTTGGAACATTTTCAGTCCAGAAATTCAGAGTTTGTATTCAATACAGGTTAGCTGTAAAACATTTTAAAAAGTTCTTTGTGAGTTTCATTGTCTGCCTGGTGATATTTACACGAGTTCGGATCATTTCCCATTAGCTAGAATGTTTTTTCATTTCCTTTTTTTTGTTTTAGGGTTGTATGTGCTATACTTGAACTCGAACTTGACACAATTCTGTACTACTCGAGCTCGAGATCGAGCTCGACTCGTTTTGGCTCATGAAAACTCTAGCCTAATTGAGCTCCATAAATCAATCCCCACTTGAACCATAACCAAATATCAACTTCCAGGCTCCATTAACAAAATTGCTACAAATTTCAACGATACAAAGTTTTTGTTCTTACAAGAAAACCAGATTCAACCAAATATAAATTACAAACAATCATCTGCAGCTTCTTAAACTTTACATCACCAAATAAAATGAAAAAAAGTAAAGAAACAAACACACAATGACTGCTGGAATAGAAATACTTATTGTGGAACTCTAGTTCTTGATTTCCCAATCTCTGTTTTGATCCCAACTTGAGAATCCCCAAATTAGTTTGAACTGCATGAGGTAAGCAACGATTCCCTGAGTCAGAGGTGATCGAGAGAAAGAGAAACCCAGAAAGAAAGACGGGTTACAGATAGATGGTTTGAGTTTCTGCCTACCTTTGAGAAAGAGAGCCAGACAGAGAGATGGGGTCATAGAAGGAGTTGGGTTTGGAAATTGGTAGGCTCAAGCTTGACTCGAACTCGGTCAATGCTGAGTTGAGTCGAGCAGTTGACTGAGCTACTTGCGAGCTTCTCATGAGTAGCTTGGTTCGATTGCAGCCCTAGTTTGTTTATGATACTGTTGTGTCAATTATTCTGACAGTTAACACTTAGTAGCCTTACAAAATGGAAAGCCTTAGTTCCTCTTAAGAATGAAAACAGAGAGCAATGGGTTAGTCATTAAAATATTGAGAGTAGGAGTAGTTGTGGTATGCCTAGGGTTTTTGAGTAGTTGCTTGTTGTATTGGTATGATGAAGGCGAGCCTGAAAGTAAAGTAAGAGAAGGGCCTTTACTTAGGGTCCATTGCTACATAAGAGGACATCTTATCTCCTTTCTTTCTTCTGCAGTGAGAGGATGTACATGTCATGGATAAAACCTGCAACTATGTCCTTGTTCCTTTTCCTTTTTGCCTATATCAAATCAGAGATGGATAGGATGCCTATCTGGTTCATTTTCCTTTTTTAATGTTTTGATTTGGTTCCTTTTGACGTTTTATCCAACATTTCTGTGGAAAAGTGCATTTTAGGATCCATGTTACAGCTTCAAGGCAGTTCATGGGGCATAAGGGATAATTGGTCTCTCCTGCTATTATGTCTGGATTTTTTTTAATAGTTAATTACTTAAATTGCAAGAAAAAGAATAAAACCAAAGATAACGAACTAAAGAAGGAATAATTATTGGTTATTTAGTCCTGGCTATGGTTTCTTGCTTCCAAGTTCCAAGGAATATTTATCTTGCTTGCTCTTATCTGAAGACATTAGTGAGTGAATTTTAAAAGCTTCAGAAAAGTTGGTAGCTGTACATATTTAGCTGTTTGTGCTTGTATTTACTATTTAGCCCTCAGGTATACATGCATACTTTCTTCAGTGTTATGTGCACTAAAAGTTCTGGTTGCCTATTAATAGATATCATTTACCATAGATGAACACGCTTGAAATTTACATAAGTAGCGATTCCTTGCAGAACAACAAGAAGGAAAGGGCTGGTCCTTTGCCTTCTATCCCTATCCATGATGCTGTCAGAAAAGCCTTCAAAATAAATTCCTAAATATGGCTGATTTGACAATTTGATTGCAGACATGTGACTTGGAATAATTGAGTGGCTACGCTTTCTAGTGGTTTGTTAGTTTTTTAAAACTCAGTCATTCTGAACGCAGAGATTTTTCCAAATGCACATTCTTATGCGGTGTCAATTCAATTCTGGTCAATTCATCAAACTACTTGACCTCTGATTTATTTTGTAGTAATTGTTTAATTTCCTTCAATTTTTAACCCCAGTTTTTTGGATTGCTTGTAGTTATGACCTATATGCCACAAGATTTTCGAGGCACGCTAATAAGGCAACAGAGAGAGCGCTCTGAGAGGAATAAACAGGCTGAGATTGAAGCTTTAGTTAATTCCGGTGGAACTATACGTGATAGATATGCTCTGCTTTGGAAACAGCAGATGGAACGGTAATTTTCTGCTTATGTAGCATGATATGGTACAAATTTCTGATTGATTTTAAATGGCTGTTGATGTAATGCTTCTCATACAGAAGGAGACAGTTAGCCCAGCTCGGTTCTGCCACGGGTGTATATAAGACCCTTGTGAAGTACTTAGTGGGTGTTCCGCAGGTACTTTTCGGATGTGCTGGCGAACTCTTGTAAAAGTTACGGCCTTTTCAGTTTTATTTATTGATAGTTCTTCATATTTGCTGTTCTGTAGTGTCTTCTGCATCTTTTTAGATCTGTCAGATGATATGCATTTCATCCCCCATCATAGTGGCATGATTTTTTAAACCTTTTGTATTCTTAGTAACATTAGCTAAGAGGTTATTCTTTTTTCATCTTGTGCAGGTTTTGCTGGATTTTATTCGGCAAATAAATGATGATCAGGGGTAGCAACTTTACCTGCATTTTGAAAGTCTAGTTGTTCTATCTGAGTATATTTTGTCTCTTGGGGCATTGGTAGAGGGTTAAATGGGCAATAACTATCCATGACTTTAAGAAAAATTTTCTGACCAGGCCCATGGAAGAGCAGCGACATAGGTATGGACCACCTTTGTACACCCTTACAACCATGGTTCTTAACATACGGCTTTTCCTCCTCCTGTTGTGGGGACACTTTGAGGCTCAAAAAGTGTGAGATTCTTGACGTATTTCTTGAGAATATTGCTCAACTCTATCTATTGTGCAAGCTTTGTGCAACTTTCACCTGAATTTCTTTTTGTCCCTTCTGGACAAACCAGACAGGGGAACCAGATATCTGTCTTGGAAGCAGCTGTTGATGTCTATACCTCTGAATTTGAAAGATTTATAAGTTTTATTGGGTACTGTTTCTGATTCTACTTCTGTTCCCTGTGCTAGGTTTTCTTATTCCTGTTATATTTAGTTAAAGCTGCCTCTTTTAGATAGCTGTCATGGAGTTGATGACTGATTTTGTTGCACGAGGAGTATGCCCTCGTGTGGGGGCTGAAATTCTAAACCACACCGAAACTCTTGATATGCTTTTAAGAAAGAAATTAAGCAGGTGTAATCCAGCTCATTTAGATTAAACTTAATTTTTCTGTGGTAAATGACTTTAATGATTCCTGAACTTTTACCAGGGTTAGTATTTTGGTACCGCAACTTTTAAAATTGTCTATTAGGTCGTTAAGTTCCTTAATTTGGTTTTAAATGGTCCCCAAGTCCAAATCCAATTAGGTTAGTCTTGAGTTCGCATCAGTAAGATTTAGTTTATGTCGATTTGTCCCCTGACGAGTTTAACATTTAGGAAGCTTTTTCTGCTTGAATGGATGTGGATAAATTCTATCATTTACTCTTTTGAACAACAAAATTGATGAAATAATTTTTCAAAAATTTTATGCAAGTCTATATTGTGTTCTAATATAGTTAGAATATAATTTGCTATTATGGCTTAATCAAATTAGATCAATTCTGATGATAAATTTAGTGAAAGAGGAGTAACTATTTACGATTTATGTACTTGATAATTAGAGAAGCAAACAAAGGAGAAACAATCTTAGTAAAATAAACTAGTGAATGGTACTCTAGTTTTATCCTTTTGTCATTCTATATTATCTATAAAGTAAATGATGTTGCCTATAATATTGCTACCCAAATATATTAATATGAAGAAAGAAAAAAATTTTATTGTATACATTTTGCTTAAAGTTTTTTTTTTTAATTCAAGTTGTATTAGTTGTGTGAAGAGTCAGCAAAATTTTGTAAACGTAAAGCATATAATGTTAAACTTTTAATTTTATAAAAATAATTTTGTTTTAGTTTATATAAATTGTTACAAAGGCAGGGTTGTTATTTTCTTTTTGTCAAATTTATCAATGATTAAGTATTCAAGCAAAGATATTAAAATTAGCTAATATGGCATAGCCTAAAGGGACCATTTAGAACGAAATTTATAAGTTTAGGGACCTCATAGGCACTTTCAAAAGTTTGGAGGAGGGTTAAATTTGCATATGGGCAGAAGTTGAAGGACCATTGGTGTCATTTACCTTTTTTATTTTGGGTTTAATTTATTAACGTATAATTAAGCTATATGTTTAACATAGAGTTTGTTTTTTCAACATAGCTTTGCTGATCATGACTGAATATTCTGATTGCTTGAAAATGAACTGTAACATTCACTTTTGATAGCTAGATATTGTAATAGCTGAGAAAAGAGTCTAATGTGGCAAGGTAGACTTTTGGCTGGATGCACTTCTTGCTGTTAATGGATTGATTTAAGTTTCTGTTGAACAGGGAAGTTTTTGCAAATTCCCCCTTTTTTATTACAGCCGAGGATGCAGGTGCCCTAGAAGCGAGGTTTGTCTGGTTTTGCTATTGCAGTATTCAAGGATTTGTTTTTGACGTATGAGCTGGGCTTTCATCATGCTTTTGTTATAGAATTTTAATTGTTTCCCAAAAAAAATGCAGGAATAACGATGACTTCAAGGAAATAAACATACCCGCTGGCAAAATTTATGAGGTTTATGTTTTGCATTATCATGAGTTTAATTTCTGATTATTTGAAAGTGATGCTAGTTAAAGAGTAATTGCCTTGTTTGGTGGGCATGAATGTCATTTTTGTCTCATTGCAATCATCAATGAAGAATCCTAAGCATTTCACTTATTGATGACCATAGCTGTATTAGGACTTGGCATGCAGAGTGCACCATATATGAAATTGGTTTACTATAGCTGGAGTAGGACTTGCATACCGAGTGCACCATAGATGAAATGGTTTACTATGTTATTTTGTCATAACTATTGCCCTGGGGTTTGATTTTTGACATGGTTGTGTCATTAGCTGGTAAAGATCTTGCTATACCATGTTAGCTTTGACATAATGTTGTTTGCGATGCTGACATTACCCAATTTATCAGCTTCTCCATCCTTATATTATTCTTCCAACTGATTTTTGAAGGTTGACGGGGACTGAATTTTCCTGGTAATAGCATGCCTTTTGAAAAGACTTGCACTATTTGGAATTGGAAATCTTATTCATATTCAACTCTGCTGGTTATCCTGAAATTCTAAATGAATTGGACTAATGATGCTCTAATCTCTGAAGAAATCTAACATTGTGGCAAATATTGTCCAAGTCTTTTCTGGAGAAGCTTTACTATTATATCTTAGGACTTGGTTCCTCTCCAGTGGATTCTCTCTCCATTTCCTACAGTTTACATTTGGATGCATAACAGGTGTCTTCATTTATTAACAAGGGTTAGGATTAGTCAAATTTGAAATGATCATTGTCCCTTCCTAGTAATTGAAGACATGTGTCATACATTTATATGTGCATTGTGGGAAATGGAGAGAGAATCCTCTGGAGAGGAGCCAAATTCTTATTTGTTACTCCTAGATGAGCATGATAAAACACTATTACTATACCACAACATACAAAGCTACATATCATTTTATTAAGAAAGACAAATGACACAAACTCCACTGCTGTCACAACTAAGATTTGTTATCTGATGAAGGTTCTTGTACACATGTTCTATAGCTCAGGTATTTGCTATTTCTAAATCACTATTTATGATGCTTTGAAGTGAAGAAAAGAAGGAAGATAGTTTTAAAAATTACAAAAACAAGACCGAGTAAAGGGGAACATGTCATTAAGTTGAAAAGCAAAAGCGAAAGAAAAGCATGCAGAACTGGAGGAGGGAAGTCTTTTTGTTTGCTTTTTTATATATGATGTTTTTTAACTTTTTCTAATATCCATAGATTGGTGAATAAGTTGATCACTTGGGACCATATAGAATGTTGCTTGTAGTAGTTGGTCATAACTCAAGAAGGTTTGGAGGTAATGAACCCATCAAACATATATTAGGTTTACGTTTGCACCATAATTTGCTATGACCGTTTCACTTAACTATGTTTGAGGCTAATACATAGAACTGATCTTTTTAACGTTGTTTTTTTTTCCCCCCGGTTTTTAGTACTTTTCAGTAGGACATCAAGAACAGAGCAGTTTTTAAAGTCTTATTGTGTTTGACATTTCTTTTTCTTTTCTTTCTAGGTTTCATTGTCAGTGGATTCTATAAATTCGTACATTGGTTGGGACTTCTCATTGGTTCAAGGTCGAATGAATATGGTATTAACTTGGTATCTTGTCATGGATTTGTTTCTTGATAAATTTGTTCTAGTCCTTTTGTGTATTCGGACAATATGCATTTCCACAAGCTCATTGGTTGATCTTATACAAGTTTTCCTATTCCAGCAGCCATCTATGCTAGAGCAATAGCAGGGGGTTTGGTGTTAGTCTTTTATGTCATTTTTGATTCATTAATACCCTCTCTAAATAACTTCCACCATTTTTTCTTTTCTCCTTATCCTTTTGATAAAGTTTTGCACTGGGTATATCTTTCCCACTAGTACTAATTATACACATCCGTAGGTGTTTCATCTGTATCCAATCTCCTATGATTTTGCTTTGTCTGAGAAATCTACCATAAGATACTTGCTGCCCTTCTGGACTATTTGGACAAATTTATTGTCAAGAACTGGGGTAGTGAGGAAAGCATAAAAATCTGTACCAGTTCTGCTATATTGACTTAGAACATGTTTGTTTGAGCTTCTAATGCATTGGTATTGCTGTAGTATGGACATGCTGCAATTATCAATGGAAAGAGAATTTATGTTGACTGCCCATAGAGAACACTTGTGGCATTTAGAAATGGCATTGGCGTCTTGAGGAGGAGTTAGAAGAGTATAATGAATATTTCTAAACATGAAATGATCACACAAGCCTTTGCCCTTATTACTCAATGAGCTTGATCTATTTTGTTACAGGACATTGGGTTCAGTGTAGAATACACAGATGCGGCTGGACAAAAAACTGTGAGTTATATATGCCTGTCAACAACCTCCATACCCCCCACCCCCTCAAAAAAAAAAAAAAAGCCGGTGCGACCCATTCTTCCATGAGCCTTTGCCCACCACTATCCCTTCCTAAAATTGGTTAAAGAGTTTTCCTATTAGAATGCAATTTGCCTTGTATTCACTAATATGAATTTGCTTCCATCTTTCATTTTTTCTTCTTGATATTTTGCTTATGCCACAGCTTATCTTGCCCTATGGCCGATATGAATCTGACCAAGTAAGCTCGCCTTTTTCTGCCAAGTTACTGCATATAACATGCAATGTTACTGTTTACTTGCTGAGTCAGAGAGTTTATCGCAGGGTAACTTCTGCACATGCATGGCTGGGAACTACAGGCTTGTCTGGGATAATTCGTTCTCAGCATTTTTCGGGAAGGTATGTAGATGAATTTTTACCAATCTGACTTCATCTCCTGTTGTGATGGGCGAATGTGATGTTTGTTGTGCCTGCATTTGATTGACTGATCACTAAGATTCTTTTCCTGTTACCACGGTAAGTTCTGCCCCTGGTGCATTTTCCTAACCCCCGGGGGCTGGCCTCCACTTTCCCATGCGCGGAAAGGAAAAAATCTATGGTTCTAATTTCCGTTTATGTTGTTGAGTTTGAATGGCCTGTTTTTATGCTTTGATAAACAGTGATTTATTCCCTCTTAAATGGCTTTTCATCTGAAACAGGTTCTGCGTTACAAAGTTGACTGTATTCCTCCAGTTGTGGAGCCGGTTAGCAGCTGATCAAATGGAAGAATGAGAACGATTCTATATGTTGATTGATCAAAATATATTTGTCAAGTTTGTTCGTATTAATTTTTCACTCAACAGGCCGTCTGACCCTCCCTCCTCACCTTGAACAAAGCAGAATGGAAGAAATTTAAATACTCTGGAGTTTGAAAAACTTTGCAAACATAATTAATTCTTTAGAGTTAAACGAGGAAGCTTGGGACGTGGGTCTCTCTCTCATTCTGCGTATTACATATGAAACCTCTCACAAGTCTAGATCAAGGTCTTTAGCTTGTATCAAACGAGTAGATGAAAAATAACCCAATATTATATGGCTTAATTGCACTAAACCTCCTTAAAATTTTGTGTGAGTATCACTGTGTCCCCTCAACTTTTTGAACCACTTTACTTCTTGTACACATTTCTTGACTAAAATGCCCTGTAGTTGAAGACTTTTATAGTTTATTTTCATAATTCTGTTTTTGCTTCTTTCTTATTCTTTCAATTCTTTTTTTTTTGTTTTTCAATTTGGCTTCACCCTCTTTCTTTACCATAATTTTAGACATCGCGAGAGTTTGCTTGGTATCTTTTCCTCGCTCTGTCTCTGTCTCACTGGAAAGTAATTACACTAATACTAGGAAAAAGTTGAGATGTAGCAAAATGCCCATTTCATGCTTCTATGGTTGATTTAAACATAGTTGACTATATTTAAATAACAAAATAGATGCAACGGGAAAACAAATTCCACATACTTTAAAGGTGAAAAATATGGAAAAATTGACTAAATGTTTTTACCAAAAAAAAAAAGCAAAAATCAACCAAACATATATGCATGTCAAAAGGTTGGGTTTTTTGTGTAAAGCCAACATATATTTTTATGAGTTTGGCTAATTTTACCAAATCCAATCTAAATCTAACATTTTTATTTTATTAGCTAACTTATAGTGGTCAATATGTTTCACAATACAAAAGCAATGAATATTAAGTTTGAAAATAATTTGGTAATAACGATAAATAAGAATTGAAGATGAAAAATGATAAAAAAGGGAATGTATATTGTGCCATAAGCACAACATTAGGAAACGATTGGGTATCTCACAAAATGATTGGTTTTTTTGCGTAGTTTTTTGAAATGCTTTCTTGAAATTATTAAATGTTAGTTATTACTGGGTGATTTGTACATTTCGTAAACATTTGGGGTAAGCTGATGTTGATCTCAACTTATAGGGGGTAATCTATAATTAAGCCATTGCTTTATTAGAAATTTAAATTGTTTTGATAGCTACCCATTGTTATTGGCAACAAAAAAAAACGACTAATTCACAAAGTTTTATTTTAACAAAGATTCTCTTACAAATTGATTTTCAAAACGTAGAACTAATTTCTATAAAAATTTTTGGATATATTATATAAGGCATGACCTTTATCATCAGCATAAAATGGTAGAATAGTCTCATGATTAACCTCCTATCTTTTACATTCTTTATTTTTTTCACGTTTATCCACATTTTTTTTTGTATTTATCCACTGGTTCTTACACTTTCAAAAATGTATAACAAAATATCACTCATGATCCCTTACTATTCTTTCTTCCTTTTTCTTGGGTTGTTCTTTAAATCACCTCAACTCATATAATTTTTTCACTTTAATACTTCAATTTGAAAGATTTTTATTAATTGCACACAATAGGTGCCTTAATAACTAGTAGCGACTTAATTAGTAGCAAGTATTAAATAGAGACGTCCAACAAATTTTTTTGGAGCAAAGAAGGTTTTAGGCTTGTGACTATCACTTACAATGTCGCATATATAATTAGGCAATTTTTTCAAAAAGCTATTAAATAAAACAATTACATGTCTCTGATTGTATTTTTTTTAAGAATTGTTTTGAATAATTTCTCTTTTTGATTTTTTACCTTTCATACATCTATATCTATATAATAAAAGCGGGAGTTGGCAAATGAATAGTGAATTTTGGTCAAGCGGTTATGCTGCTATTTTTGTGACTTTGAGGGGCGTTTTGGTCTTTTGGCATTGGATGGCAATGGTTTTGCTGGAAATTCGCTTTTGGCATTGGATGACTTTGAGGGGCGTTTTGGTCATTAAAATTCTTTGCCTTACCTCCTTAGCCACAGACCAGATGGCTCAAAGCAAATTTATTTCCAACACCAAGCCACGTGCCTTGCCTTGCCGTGGGATTATTTCCAACACCAAGCCACGTGCTTCCTGTGGCATTTGGTTTGGATTATCTTGAAGAAAAAATTGTAGGACAAAATAAGTTAATAATACACACTAATTCATGGGTAAAATAATCTAATCTTTAACAATATAAAAGGGGGAGTTGCCTTATGAATAGTATTTTTTTTTGGTCAAGTGATTATCCTGCAATTTTGGGAATAAAAGATGGAGTTGACGTATGAATAGTGAATTTTTTGTCAAGCGGTTACAAGGTAATTTTGGGCAAATTTGTTGGCTTTTGTATTTGTTGGCTTTTTCCTTTTTTTTGCACAAATTAAAACATTTAATCAATATAATCACAACAATTATTTTTTGGAGGGAGTTGGCTTATGAATAGTGAATTTTTTGCCAAGCATTTATAAGGTAATTTTGGGCAACTTTGAGGGCAAATTTGTTGGCTTTTGTATTTGTTGGCTTTTGTTGGCTTTTTCCTCTTTTTTTGCACAAATTAAAACATTTAATCAATATAATCACAACAATTATTTTTCTTTCATATTTTTGTAAAATGCTGCTCACTAATATTAGATCATTAATCTACATTAAGAGCCATGTATTATTACATTGTTTTTGAAATTTACAGTACTTTAATTTTTTTAATGTAAGAAACAATCTAAATAATGTTGAGTGTTTTGTAAATACACAATTATTGAGGAATATAATTAATAAATTATTATTGGCTTTAGTGACTTTAAAAAATGGATTTTATTACAGCGACATGAAATAAAATTGTTTGGAAAAAAATGAATGCATATATTGCAAAAAAAATGAAATAAAATAGTGCTCTATAAAATTGTTGAATGCAGTAATTGTTTAGCATGTTCAGTAGTAGCTTTTGACTAAATGATTCCCAAAAGTTTATCAGCAGTAAAAAAAGAAAAGAAAAGAAAAGAAGTCCAACATTATTATCACAATTAACCAAAATCGATTAAGGTGTCATCGACTAAAAATGGTTTCTAATCCTACTACTTTTTAAACACATATAATTATAAAGATATATTAGTCTATATATCCATATTACTCTATATAATTATTACAAATTTTTAATGCCCTTGTTTTTATTCTTATTTTTCGTTCTTTAAAAAAAGAATAATTAGTATGTTATTTACTAATAGTCCGTGCATCCAATAACAATTACAGGATAACTGTTTGACAAAAAAAATTGTTCATGGATAGGGCAACTCTCACTTTTATATTGTTAGATAAATATCCATATTTAATATATATATAATTCTTATAAAATGTTTCCTAATGGCTCTAAATTACTCTAAATTGAAAAGCAATGTTGTATGCTATTTTTTTATTATACTTTTAGTCAAACATGCAACATTAATTACATTGTTTCTTACATTAAAAAAAATTAAAGTACTGTAAATTTCAAAAACAATGTAATAATACATGGCTCTTAATGTAGATTAATGATCTAATATTAGTGAGCGACATTATACAAAAATATGAAAGAAAAATAATTTTTGTGATTATATTGATTAAATGTTTTAATTTGTGCAAAAAAAAAGGAAATAGGCCCATCTTTATGGAACTTAGTGAGTAATAGAGATATACATAAATATAGATGGATATCTTTATAATTACCTCACCCAAACCACATAATTTATACAAATCATACCACACAAAATGTCGACACTGCATTGTCTCAATTATTGTACTTTATTAACCATTATATTACAAAATATCCTTCATACTTCACAAACTATTAACACTATATTCATCCAATGAATTTACCGCACTATTATTTTATAATTCAAATCAGACTTATAATAATTATATAACTCTCTATATTATAAGAAAGATATAATGGCTAAAAATTAAGTAACTTAACACGGGAAATATTAGTGTTCCTGCGCAACGCGCAGGCCATCTCACTAGTTATATCTTAAATGATACAGTGTATTTATTCTATGAAAGCTTCCCAAAAGTACCAATCCAAATTCCAAACGGCTTGGAGGAATATCTTTGGAGACTATAGTCACTGTTAACAGTGGAGTACACAGACAGGAGCAGAAAAGGGTAGGAAGGGAGTCGGAGAGGCTGCAATAATTTGGGGAAAAAAAAGATGGAAAAAATTGCACCGTTGCGGGTCTGGTAGGAAGATTTTCAGCCAACTTCTTCGCTTCTGTCGTCATTTCGTAGATTTGGTATATTGGTATAACTTATCCCAAGATGTGAATAATTACAAGCCAAAGCAGAATAAATTTCAAAATTAATTACAAGCCAAAGCAGAATAAATTTTAAAATTAATTTAAAAAGATAATTTATACTTAATAAAGTGGAGAAGATCGGCGTGGGAAGAGAACAAAGTGGGAGAATCAGGGGACGGGCCAATGAAGGGCGCGGTTGGCGGTGGAGGTGGTGGCTCCTCTTATACTCTTCCGGGGAAGAGGCGATGGAAAGGTCTGGTAATTGGGGTGTTGGGCCTCGTATTGCTTTCGATGCTGGTTCCCCTGGTCTTCTTGCTCGGCCTTCACAATAGTTTCCAATCTCATTCTGGTAATTTTCCTCCCCGTCTTATCCTACTCCTCCTTGTCCAATGGTGTATGCTTTTCTTTTTTCTTCTTTGTGTATATAACAAATTGATTAATCTTCGAAGATGATGGGAGCATTTGATAACGGGGTTTACGAGCGTTTCCGTTTTAGATCTACTAGATTCATACCGTGATCTGCGATTGAGAGAACTTATACTTTCCAAAACTGGGACTGTATTGGGGTTTCTCCCTTTTTGTCCAAATGCCTCCCATTAGCAATGCATTTCTTGTACTCTGCATTATTAGTGGATCGGAAGAGTAGCTTCCGCTCTAATCCACAGAATGTAGTCCTCAATCTGTTTCTTTTCCTCACGAAATTGTTTTTTCCTAAAATTTTTTCGGATCTTTTGATTTGCATCATCCCATTAGTTTTTCTACGCTTAGGTACCATTTTAAGGATCTCATGTATGTCGTGGCATGACATCATCGTTCCCCCCAATGGGGACAGATCGGTGCTAAATATATCTTACAGCTTTGGAGGCTATACTAGAAGTGTGTGTCTGCACGCGTGCTTGTTTCTCCTTCTTTTTTTCATTTTGGTTTAGATATGGTTGCATGTGGTTGTGTGTTTAGATAGATTCTCCTTTTACAATATTTAATTGTTGGTTTTTGCAGGGTTCGACTCTGGACAACAGATTTCTGGCACTGTAAGAATATGACTTTGTGTTACTTTAATTTACTTTCATCGAAGATGCTTCAGATTACCTCCAGTAGATACTAATGGTCATTTTTCATTTTCAATGCTTCTTGACGGGAATTAGAATGATATTACAATTTTTGGTCAAACTAGTGATGCCGACACCAAAAACAACTCAACGGTAATCATTATTTCATTTCAGCAATATGGCTAGTCATGCCTGAATCACCATCATTTTGGAAGTATAAACTTTTATTCTTTGAATTTTACTGTTCCAAAGAATTTGCACAAAGACACATTCTGAGGAACAGAGAGAGTACTTTCTGATTTATCCTTTTCTTTGATTTTTCAGGATGAGCAATCAAGACACGTTGATGACCTTATAAGAAGATTAGAACCTACTCGTCCTAAGGTTCATTGCATACTGCTTTGATGGTTAACACTCAACTTCTTGCACTATTCGTGCTCATTGCTAGTTCTGTTAATGTTTTTCTTGCACTCTTGTTATTTGTTCTCTTGGATATGAGTGGTGGTTCGGCGTGTAATACTGAATACTAACTCCTTTGGTGGTCAAAACTTTTCTCCAAAGTTGAACTTTCTACTGGTCAGGTTGGATGTTTGTGTAGAAAATGTTTTATGTTGACGTCATGAAACTTACTTTGACTAAACGAAGAAAACAAAGGAAGATAAGAAGCCAACTGAGAGAAACAAAATAATTAAGAAGAGATATCGTAGCCATTTGAAATCTATTGTGGTCAATGTCCTGTTATGACATGCAAGCATATTACCTCATAGGAGTTTACATATTTCACTATTATGAACTTATAATGACCCAAGGAAGCTGTAAACCAATGAGATGACTTGGTTTTTTAAAAAATTAAGCTGAAGAAAATCATACCATATTTCTCGGTTCAGACGCCAAAGAATTTTCTTTTGTGCTGAACCTTGTATTCTGATCACTTTGTTTTAATGCAGTGCAGATGCCATCTTATAAATACTGTTATCAGTATAGTTTTCAAAATATAGCAAAAGCTGATAGTTTTCAAAATTTTGTGCTAATCATGGAATCTTGACATGTTTGTGTTGATCTTCAAGATCTTGGATGGAGTATAGTTGTTGTATAGAATTCAATAAAGCTTCTGTAAAAGTATGTTTGGGACTTACTGCCAAATGTAAAACATTTTAGAGAAGAATAAGTTTGTAATGGATATCATAATAAGTCGATAGTTCGTACGTAGTGCCTGCCTTAAAATTATGTTGTGAGAATGGGATGATATCTGAGTCTCACAGTAGATGATGGTGGAGTCGTCGATTGTAGTGATAACTATTGGTGTGAAAGCAGTCATTGGAGGCAGTGTTTCCTTGACACAGTATAAAGAACATCATTGACTGTATTCATGATATGTTGGAGTATTGCATGGTAAACCTGTAGAAGAGAGCTTTAAGAATTGGAATTCAACATATTTATCTTGAATAAAGAAAAAAGAAAGGGAATACATACCATGGAGAGGTGGTGGTGATGCCTTAGTAAGCTAAACTGCCAACGTGTAAACAGCATAGATCTCTTTGGATTTTAACAAATTCAAATATTTAGACAACACATCATGGGTAGAAAGAAGTCCTGATTATCGTGCCTGTCATAACCTATTGGAGACTTTTGCATAAGTGCATCCATCTCTTTATGTTGGACAATGAAATTGAAAAGTCAGGTTTATGTGCCAGATTAGATATGGAGCCTATAAGAGATCACGGAAAAGCAAGTGCGATTGTCAAGACTTTATCCCACTTCAGAGGAGTCCCATTAAACATCTAGGTTTATGATTGATGTATGCTTTGTTTGAGGATGGAAACACAATCATTTAGTATGTGAATTAATTTTCTTTGTTTTATTGGCCATTTTTTTTTTTTTTATTATGGTATACATATGGGTCAAGATATGCTTTATAATTGCTTGAAATTTTTGGGGCAATTCTGAATATGTGCTTTATAAAGCTTATCTTTTTTGACAAGGTCTTGAAATCCAAAGAAGGAAATAGGGTTAGAGCTGATAATGTGCATCTTTCTTACAATCTTGTGATCTCAGTGGCAGAACATAATGAGAATGGACTGCCACTTAGGGAATTTCTTGTGTTTGTTGGACAGGTTGATATGGAGGGTCATTGATCACCTTATGTGGACTTGATTGCTCAAAAAAATTCGATTTCCTTGCCAACTAATTTGAATTGGAGAAAGCCTCTTATTAGGCAGTTCAATTTACGTTGACTTCACATTTCAATTTTTTTTTGGTTCCTCGTTGGAGTTCTGATTTTGTCATTGGAGTATCCAAGGCGAAGGCTATCACAGATCCCTAACCAATCTGAATGTCTCCTTAAAAGGATAGGAGAAGCCAAGGTGGAAATTTTTATGCGCAAATCAGATGAAGAGCCCATATCTTACAGCTTCATTGTTGAGTAATTATTTGAATCTCTGGTTGAACGTAATATATTTCAGAGTGAATGAGGTCAAATTTTGAGATGGAGATGGTTGAAATAGGAAGAGAAAATTTAAAGGCTGATGCTGCAGACATGCTTGATGCCGGGCTGCATATCAGGAAAACATCTTTAGTAAGTCTTAAAGAAAGGTGGTTCCCAGCAACAGGTCTGAGACATATTCCTCCCACCATCCCCCAAGAAACTTAGGACAAATTGGAGTTGTTAGTTTTACAGATATTTTAAAGAAGATTGAAGTTGCATTTAAAGTGGAAGCACCTTTTGTGATTCTCTTGGGAGTACCTCGGCCAATTGAAAGTGATAGAATTTGAAATTATCAATTTTCTATGTTCTCTTGCAGCTTAGGTTCTTGCCTTTTTTTTACCACATATACCACATTCCCCTCATGACTGATGTGTGGATGTAGAAGTAGTCATCATTCTTTCTTTTTTTTTTTTTTTTTTTTTTAAATTCAGATATTTGGCTGGCAAATATCTTTGTCGGAATAGTAAATGAAAACGGGAGGTGTGCCATCTAGAGCCATTGCCTAATGCTCTGACTGATATCATTTCCTCATTTCATTGCGTATATCGTAATTTTGTAGTTTGTGAATTACCATAGTTCTTGTTTCCTCATTGAACTCAGTTTGTATCTGCTCAGGATTTCAGAAGGAACTCTGTTGAGGAAGCTAAGAACAGATCAAATGGTATAATACCAATAAAAGTCTCTCTCTCTCTCTCTCTGTGTGTCTTGTGTGTCTGTCTATCACTCATATTTCAATGACTGTTGATTTAACTATTTTCTTAATGTGTTGGTCTTTTGGTATTGCATCTCAGTTGGTTTACTTACTATATTCCCCTTCTCTGAAAATATTGCAGCTCTTATTTTGCTACCTGATATGCCAAAACCAGGCCTTAAAGCAAATGTATGCCTTTGATCAGAGCTGGATGAGTTTGGCAAACCATTCAAGGTGGTTTTATTCCACTGGTAGTCACCATTTAATTAGTTCTAACTTGGTTTTGCAGAAAAATATATCCACAAGTAAAGTCGAGATGGCTGACAGCATGAAAGGCAGCAGTGAGAGCAAAAACATATGTGAGTTAAGATTTGGGAGCTACTGCTTATGGCGTCAAGAGCATAGGGAACGAATGAAAGATCATACAGTGAAGAAGATGAAGGACCTGCTTTATGTAGCTCGGGCATACTATCCGAGCATTGCTAAGCTTTCAGTACTTGACAAGTTGTCACATGAACTAAAGCAAAATATTCAGGATTTTGAGCGGGTTCTCAGTGAGACTACAGCTGATAAAGATCTCCCTCCACAGTATGGCTATTTCCCTTGTTAAATCTGTGAATAACATGTTGAAAGGATCCTCATCTTAAATTAATGGTTGACAACTGAAAACAAATTTAACATTCCCCTTGTATGCTTGAATCCTGAAGGCATGGTTAAAAAAGAGTTTCTGGTTTCTCCAGCAGCAACTTCAGTCTTTTGCTTCATGTCATCTATTAGTACTTGACTTGTCAATGCAATTGAGGAAATTCTTCTAGTAATGTTTCATTAAAATGTCATATCTTTTGATAGTATTACAGTTTATTGAATTTTTGTAGTAATTGAATATCAGATTGAACTTGCTGAATGTCTTTTTATCAGGATTGAAAAGAAGCTGGATAAGATGGAAAGTACAGTAGCCAGAGCCAAATCTCACCCTGTGGACTGTAATAATGTTGATAAAAAATTTCGACAGTTAGTTGATTTAACAGAGGATGAAGCAAACTTCCACATGAAGCAAAGTGCTTTCCTATACCAACTTACAGTTCAGACCATGCCTAAGAGTCTTCACTGTCTGTCATTACGGTTAACTGTGGAGTATTTTAGATCTCCTCCACCTGATATGGAACTTCTGCTTGCTGACAAGTTTCAAAACCCAGATCTGCATCACTTTGTTATATTCTCTAATAATATACTAGCATCATCAGCTGTAATTAACTCAACTGTAATGAATTCAAAAGTATGCTTCTGATTCTTATATCTCTTCTTTTATTATTTTCATTGAATGTTTCTCAACAGATTTTAAAAAGGTTAGTTTGTCTCACTAAATTTCTACTGCTTTCAGGAAACCTCGAGTCAAGTTTTTCATGTGCTGACAGATCGACAGAATTACTTTGCTATGAAATTATGGTTCTTCCAAAATAAGTACAAGGACGCCACAGTCCGAGTTTTGGATATTGAAGGTCTGAAGTTGGATGAGCATGAGAAGTTGTCTCAAGTCCATCAATTGCTGCCTGAAGAATTTCGTGTTTCGTTTCGTTCTGTTGACAAATTGTCAAGAGTTTGGGTTCAAACTGAATATTTTTCTCTTTTTTCACAGTCCCACTATCTTCTTCCCGATATATTCCCCACACTGAGGAAAGTTATGATTTTGGATGATGATATTATTGTCCAAAAAGATTTGTCAGCACTTTGGAGCCTTGACATGGGTGAGAAAGTGATTGGTGCTGTGATGGTTTGCACAGTGAGATTGGTGCAGCTGCAGAATTATTTGGGTGAGAATAATTTTGATGAACAATCTTGTGCCTGGATGTCTGGATTGAATATCGTTGATTTAGGCAGATGGAGGAAGCTTGATCTTACTAAAAGTTTTGAAAGATTAGTTCTTAAGGTGAGCTGAAATTTTTTCATGTTGATTTCCTGTAGTCTGCTTTCATTAGGTACGTATGTCAAGTAATATGGTTTTGATTATTCTGTGGTGGGAAGAAATGCTAAAATGTGAAAAGTATGCCAATTATATTTTGGTTAGATTATAATATACCTCCGGTTTAGTAGACCTACCTATGAGCATTTTATGGTTTGATAGCTACATTTTGCCCCCTTAAAGTTGGGACCATCAAGTAACACAGAGAAATAGGTAATAAAACTGGATTTTTTTTGGAAGTGGCTAAATTCATCCATATGAAGGCTTCTTGTCCCTTTTCTTTATCTGTGAAGCTACCATATAAGAATTGTATTGAGAGCATGTGGTCTTCGCAGGCTAGTCTTGCGCTCAGGCTAGTCTGGGGCTCTTTCTGGTGGTGTGTTGTGACAATTTGTTTAGTTTAATTGTCTTCCAGATCTGGTGATTTGAGACCCCTCCCCCAGGAAGAGGGGGGGGGGGGGAAGAGTGTTGTTGGATGATTTTTTAGTGGAGAGAAGGGTGGTGTGAACAGTTGGAGTGGAATATGCTGTGATGCTACCTAATAAAGGGGTTGGTTATTATATTTGGAAAAGATGGGGTTTGGTGGGGATGGTGGTGTTGAACCAAAAAATAGGTATTCGAATGGGTTATATATAGTCCTGAAAAGTTTGGATATTTAACTGAGATGGTTGAAGAAGGGTATGTGAAGAGTGGAGGGGCCTTTTGCTGTCGCTAAGGATTTGGCATTGGGGATGATGCTGGGGTTTGGCGAATGTTGTTGGGGAAGAGAGAACATCTTTTTGCAAGAAGACACAAAATAAATAGATAGAGGGGAAGAAGTTGCTTTATGGGGTAGCTTGGGGATTTGCCCCTGGTCGACGATAGCAGAATGAAATAATTGTTCCATGATAGATGTTGAGAAAGTTAATAATTTTCAATGATAAAAGTGGGAGTGGATCAACAATGGTGTGTGGAATTTGTGATTTGGTTGTTTAAAAATTTGATTTCAGGTTAAAACAATGCTTAATGGTTGCTCTTTAGGAGTACAAGTTGGTTAAAGATAGTTTTGAAATCGTAAAGTTTTCATGTGTAGGTAAGATGAACCAGTGGGAGGAGAGATTCAATAGTTGCCTGACAATTTTGGTTGCGTTTGGCTGGCACAGTATTAATCTTAAGCTGACATTTTGGCCTTTGTAGTTTGTCCTTTTGGGTGGTAGTTTACTTTGAAATTAACAGTAACATGCTGAACTTTTTCGTTGACCTACTTTACAGTCCGTTGCTTAAAATTGGCTTTCCCTTGGATGTATTTGGATCATTGACCAGATTCAGATTTGATTAGTTATGTAAGTTTTAGAAGTCCTTGGCTAATTGATGTGAGATCAGTATTCTTTCTAAAACAGTTGTCTTCTTTCGAATTTTGGACTGGATAATGAACAAGAAGTTTTCAGAGGATAAGCTTCCCAGGACGTAAGTAAGCACAGTTTCCTAAGCTTGAAGCAGGCCGTTAAGGCTTTTCAAGATTATATACGATAATATATACGCATGGTACAAAGCTTAGGGGTAAAATTGAATTTTGTAAATTATCTCTCTCATGGAAGGTTAGAAACAACAGGTAATACGCCTTAGAATTGTATAAAGAGAATAGCTCCATGACTTCCGTTTAGAAACAGGCGCTCAGAAGGTATTTTGATTCCTCAATGTAATTAGGGTTGCAGTTTTACTACTATTTATTTCCATAAGACATGCCTACCGCCCTATACTTACTGATCTTCTGGCTTTTGTTCTTAATATGAATCACAGCTGACACCCGGAGGTGGAATATCTGAAGCTGCTGCAGTGCCAGCCACTTTGCTTACATTTCAAGGCCTTGTTTATGACCTTGATGATAATTGGGTATTATCGGGACTGGGTTACAACTATGGGCTGGATCCTGAGATTGTTAAGAAAGCAGCAGTCTTGCATTTCAATGGGAACATGAAGCCCTGGCTTGAGCTGGGCATTCCCAAATATAAAGGTTTCTGGAGGAATTTTCTGAACCCAGAAAACACATTCTTGAGCAATTGCAATGCGAATCAATAAGGGGGCATACTTCAGGTTCATAATTGAAATTCCTGCAGACCTAAAGAAGTGAGAAGCAGAAATGCACAATTTCTTCTTCCATGGTGCCCCAAGGAACTGCTATCGGAAGTAAGGGAAACTGTGCTGCAAATGACGGCAAAGCATTCACTTTCTCTTGCGTTTCTTTAATTGGTTAATGATGGTTGAGAATTATCTCCTGGCAAATCAAAGGTTTTGATCGATGCGTATCAGTTGTTTGGCCTTGGAGGTTGTTTGATGACACACAGACATCTCTTGGGTAAGAAATAACAAGCAAAGTCAATGATGAAGTTTCTCTTCATTATTAGGGGCCTCAAATTTTTCTTCCACTGCTTTTACAATAGCCAAGTCATGACCTTTTGGAAAAGTTCTATTCTTTGGAGCAAGTCTCCCATTTTTTCCCCCTTGTTAGGGTGTTAAATGTGTCGGTGATGTATGTATCTTCGTAGTCTGTAGGAATTGAAATTACATTTTTAGTTGTAGTTGCGCTTTAAGCTTTTTCTTTGCTACAAGGTTTGACTTGATTTTGGACCGTCTTAAATTGTTTGCGAATAAAAAGTTTCTGATTGCCGGCGACAGTCATTCACAAAGGCCATTGGAAATTTCAGTCATGTATATTGACACACTATGCCGCATTTTCGGACGGTTCTAGGACCAGTTTCATTTAAATTTTGGACGCCAATTCTTGATGATTTCACGTGAGATTGAAATTTGAAAGCCACATAAGATGGATTGGCTTATTTGAGGTTTAGTAGCAATAAGGGCCTTGTCGTGCTCTGGTCTGCTCGTTTCCTTCTTTTTCGCTAAGTCTGTTTCAGCACGCTATAGTGGGTTGGATTCGCTAGAAAACGTCTCTTATGAAATCGTAATTTCCTTGTTCAAGTCTTTTACTAAATCCTTTTGGATAAATTTATGGGTTTTGATTTTTATTACTAAATCCGCTTGCTTGCAAGTACACATTATCTTATTCGAATAGTTTCAAAAAAAAAAAAAGAGGGGGATGCTTTTATTAAGTTAAAATTGATACATGTATCATATCAAATTAACATACTAGGTTCACTTGTAAATTTGGGTAGAACCATAGAATAATAAGGAACTTTTTGGCAATCAATCAACTACTCTAGTGGGATTAACATCATCAAGTGAGTAAAAACAAATTAAACATTACAAAAATAACTATTAGTTTCGCGTGTGATGAAAAACAGAAAGGGTAAAATACAGTAAATCTTTATGTAATTTACTTATTGTACACGAAAACTTTCTTATTATTTAAAAATATGTAGATAAAACCCCTATGCTTTGGACTTCTTTGGCAAATGGATGGAAATGATCTAATGACGGAGGGTGAGTTACACACACTTCACAAGCGAGTGTGATAGCAATATATCAAAGATAATTTGGTAATTTGCTATTTTATATTTTTATGCATTTTCTTTTTTCCTTCTTCTTTTTCTTCTTTTATTTCTTTTTCATTTTTTATGCTTTCCTTCCGGTGCAACTACAAGCAGAAACCCAAAGCTCCATGACCTTCGACAAACCTTTTCAAATTGGACTTGAATTTCTCTCATCATCTCAAAATCTCCCTTGAACATACAATCCACTCGATTCTTGAAGCCAGAGACACCAGCATCTCACGGCCTCCAGGTGATCCCTTTTCCCTTCGTCCTTGTCCATCGCCACCACCAATTTTGTGTAGCCGCTGTTGCCATTGACACTACTGCTTGGATTTCCTGGTGTGGATTGCATCGCCAAGTCTGTCAATGGCAACAAGGCCAGTCTAAATCTCATTCTGATAGACAATATGCCCAAACCACTCACCATTGCAGATGTGTCTCCAACTTCGATGCATGGCTTGAAGCTCCATATTGCCTACCAAGGTGTTCTCGAAGCTTTTAGCGAAACCGCTGCCGACAAGTTTATCTGAACATGTGAAGTGGGTTATAGGGGGAAATGCTTAAAGCAGTGAATTTTAGTGTGCAGACATTTTTTGATCTAGTGATTTTCATGAAGAAATTTTGTGGGTTTTAGTTGAATTTTGCTTTCTCATTGCCCAAATCAAATACGAGTTGACTTCAATTTGGTGGTTTCTGCTTAATTTAGTATCGAGATTCTTGGTGTTGATATTAATTTGATTTGATCGATTTTAGTGTGAAGGACGAAAAGAAAAGGAAAAGGAAGAAAAAAAGAAAAAAGAAAAAATGAGGCATGGTATAAATGATTGATGGTTGAACCTAGAAATGATGACAATGGAAAAGACATTAGTATTCACAGCGCGAAGGAGGGAAGGTTGGAGAAGATGACCGTTTGGAAATGATGAAATCTTTTTAAAATTTCAATTTGGCCCCTTAATTAACTTTTTGTTCGCAAATGAATTAAGAAAGTCAGTAAAATAGCAGCTAAATCCTAAATCAACTATTGGTACATTTTGAAAATGGGGTTAGTATTGGAATTTTACGTCTTTCTGTCAAATTGGATGATTTCTATTCATTTCCCCAAAGAAGTCCAAAGCACAAGGAATTTATACGTGTGTTTTTAAATAATGAGGGAGTTTTTGTGTACAAAAGGCAAACAATAAGGGGGTTTAGTGCGTTTTATCCAAAGAGAAAGGATGTAAAAAATTCAAAATTATCGAAATTATGGAGTTAGTAAAAAGAATATGGGTTAATGTATAAATTTGCTAAAATTTAAAGGTTAATTTATAAATTTGAAAAAATTAACGCCAATTTGTAATTATACAAAATTATAGGGGTTAATTTTTAATTTAGTAAAAGAGTAGGGGTATATTTTTA